>NW_023458757.1:28504-42571 GCF_013731165.1 Rhagoletis pomonella
TCTGATCTGTACTCAGACTACTCTCTATCTCCTTCAATAATACGGGCGTGTTTGACGGGATAGCAGAAAACTCTATCACAGGGAGATCGGGACAATTTTCCAACGCTTTTCCAATTGGCCCTTCTATTTTCTTAAACAAATGCCGAAGAGGTAGTTCATTCGCATGCAGTAGACAAATGCACCATTGCAGTGGCCTATCTAACTTAATTTCCATTAATCGTATTACTCCACTTTTATAGCCAGTGTTTGTAGCAGTTCCGTCGCACCCAATAACCAACAATTTGTTGAAATCCAGTTCATTCTCAGTAAAAAAGCAACGTATTGAGTCTGCTATACCTTTTCCAGTATTAGGCGACGTAGTTAGATGGCTTAAATAGAGTGAGCCCGGTTCCGTTATTAGAGAAATGTGTTCCTCTGTAGTAAATTTTTTATGCAAACGTTGACCTCGCTTTTCAAAGACAAGTGTCTTAACCTTTCTACCATCAAAGTAGATGCTACTAATTTCACAAAAATTCTGCTGATTTTGGAATTCATCCTGCACTCGTTTCCTAGCTCTTCGAACTTTGCTTCGATCGATGACTTTTCCTGCATTTTCCAAAGTAATGAGACCCACGTCTTGCAATACTGCACTAGCAACTGCTGCTGCCGACCGATCACTGATACCATAGCGATCACAAACTGTAGCTAAGGTAGGAAGAGACAATGTGTTCCTTTGCCCCCGTAGCAGTGAAGCATTATAATTAAGAGTGTTCGAAGTACTGGGCTGAGGTTCAGGACTGGAGGTTTCAGAATCCTGAGAAGTAAGGGGAGTACGCCCTTTAATTTTTTTCTCTTGGTTGGCTATTGCTAGATTAGTGTTTCGTTTCCTTGCAAATCTTTTCTCAAGCTTGTTCGTCTCTAATGGGTCCAAGCCACCAATCGCCATTTTTCTCTCATGTCTCTGATCATATAGAAAATCTGTTTCAAGTGCAGGTACTTTTTCTTCACGAGGACAACCACAGTTGCTGAAATCAATGCATTTGCATTTACAAATATCAAACATTTCTGTGACACATTTTTTTTCCACTCTTGTAACTTCACCTTAAAGCTATCAGTTCGCTTGGATTTTGGATAGCGTAAAAAATATAAGTACTTGTCATAATTGCTCTTTAAGAGTTGTTTCACGCGTTCAAAGGAAACAATTGGCAAAGAAGCTGTAGTCCACACTCCTATAACATCACGCGCTACTGCATCGAATACTTCAGAGATAGCAGGCTGTTTGCCATTTCCCCTAATTTTTTCTTTATTTCTTCTAAATAGAATATGCTTTAATATATCCGCCGTTGTTGGTAACACAGGTTTACTAATCAAACCCGGCGACCCAAAAATCGGACAGTTTGTCTCTTTTCGCGTGACTCTTTTGGACATTATATTGATAAAAATAATTTCAAAAGCACAACTTCGAATCAACTTGATCTTCCGAGCAACAGCAATCAACTGATTGAATAGCGCCTTAATTTTTGCGGTCGTAAATGCAGCTTGGGAATTTATTTCGCAGAATTGCGAATAGCATTTTCGCTGGTTTTTTTCAAGCTAACAAAGTATATGTTTGTTTAGGCCTTCACCCTAAATATTTCTATGTTTTTTCGACCCGCCCTAATGTTGGCATATGTGCATATGTCCACACACATACATGTGCACACGTACTAATATTAATTCGCGCCGTTAACTAAAGTTTCCCGCCGGACAATAAACCTTCGTTAAGTTTCCCCTTAACATCGGTTGTCCGGCGGTCGGATTAAAAAAACCGCACGTCCAGTGCTTCACTTCGGTTTTAGCAGTTCAACGAGCACACAGCAGCTACCAGGCCACTCCAGTCCAAAGGTATTTAAATATTTTGTTATACCCACAGATATATATATATATATTGAAATAAATTGACCCTGTATTGAATTAAAACTAAAATCACAATATCTTGGTTCTATTTATTTCTTTCTGCTATATTTACACCGGAGCGTAATTCCACCACGCCCCCGTGTAAACATTTGGTCCTTTCGGAGCCGTCCGACTTAACACTAAATATTCCAAAGCGCCATTTTGGGACCGTGTGACCATTGCAGTACCAGCGAAACCACAGAAATACAGTCCACCGTCTTTTTCAAAGCGAGTTTGCCACAAAAGCGAATTAACCAGGACACCACGTCTGCGCCACAAATTTAAAAGTTTTCCGTCACCAACCAACACTTTGCCAGCATCAACTCCGCAACATTGAAACCAACCAGTCGTAAGGTACGTGGTTATATTCAGTGCACTTTACCAATATACATATTTTTGCAAAAAAATATATCGTTTAATTTGCGTAAAAGCATCATATATAAAACTACGCGAGTGCAAAGATAGCCTTATAGCAGTGACTTTGTGAAAGCACCAACTTTGTGTGATTCTCCACATTCGAGTGCCAACAGCTAGTATTGGTTTAAAGTGTACACACACACACACGACAGTGAAAAGTGTTATAGCCATTTTTAAATTTAGTCGCAACATCAGTTTCTGTAGATTTCCGACTTTTTATTATCGTCATTAGATTAAATTCACTTTTTTTGTTAGTTTCACAGTAGTAGTCAATTTCTTGCACTAACCTCTTTTCACGATCACTTGTCATTGGTTTGTGAACACATAACCTCACTTCTGCAATCTGTGTGATAATCAGCTTTTCAATTCAAAGTATTCACCGGAGTTTTTTCACACTAGCCTTCAATTTACGTTAGTCACTTTCACAAAGTCACTTTGTTGCACCTTGGCTCTATTGTTTTTTGATTTGCACACATTTTATTGGTTTATAAGGACGTTGCTGGTCCATAGAAATACATATATATCTATACGTATATATTTGCACAGTTGGGTGGCGAGTTTATTAGCATACATTTATTAAATTTATATCCACAACCTTTGCATTAAAAAATAAAGAATTGCAAAAAAAACGAATTTTTAATTGTGGATACATTTTGCTCTTTGGCGGTTTTGGTATTTTTAACTCTAGCGGCAAACAATTTCGTTTTTTGTTGTGAACCTTTCAACAGGTTTGAATAATCTAGTGCATATTTGCCTTTAACATTATCACATCTTCGAAAAGATTTTTAAATTTTTAACAAACTCCCGTTCTTTCTGTTGGTCGTAAAACCATCTTCAACCTCATAATGGATTCATTCATGAGCTTAGCAGAAGAAGTGACAGAATTCGAGTCCGACTTTCTTGCTTCCTCAATATCAGAGCAAAACAAGCATGTCCTTGCGATTCAGCAGGAAGAACTCAGATCACTGTGGGAGAAAACAAAACTAGCTTACGATGCCCTCAACACCTTTTCACAAGAAGATAAGAGGACATACAGAAAAATAAATAGAGGCGCGTTTGCTAGTTATGTAAATTGCATGTCGTCTTTGGCTGCTCAGGCTGAGAAAATAGCAAAAGAAGAACGAGATATAGAACAGAAGCCCATGCGAAAACACAATATTCACCTTCCACCGTGTGATACAGATGTTTTCAAAGGCGATTATCTGTCTTGGCCAACATTTCGAGACATGTTCACGGCCATCTACATCTCGAATCAGGAGCTTACTCCGGTTGAGAAGCTATATTACCTCAACCAAAAAACCAAAGGAGAAGCCAAAGACATTGTGAGTAAGTGCCTAATAACTAATGAAGGCTTCGCAACAGCATGGGAAAATTTGTGTGAGCGATACGAAAATAAGCGTATTCTCGTGAACACACAACTAAAAATATTATTAAATTTAAATTCAGTGGAGAGTGAATGTGGTAGCTCTATTAAAAGATTGCAGCGTGATATCAACAATTGTTTGTCATCCCTCAAGAGTCATCAAATTGACATTTCAAATTGGGACTCAATTGTTATATATCTTTGCTCGACTAAACTGCCTGACAGCACTTTGGCTCTATGGGAGCAAACCATAGACCACACAGGCGATTTACCGAAGTGGGAAGATATGGATAAGTTCCTATCTAACAGGTTCCAAACCCTGGAAACCCTGACAGGCTTAAAGGGTACAAAAGCAGTTAAGGCACCAAAGCCGCAAAACAATAAAAACCCTTCAGAAGCCCATACCAAAAGACTTGGTGCATTCCAAGCAAGCGTGACCAAGTTCACTTGTACAATGTGCCAAACGAATGAGCACAAACTACGCCGCTGTTCCAAATTCTTGAAGCTTACGCCTGACGAGAGGTTTAATTACTTAAAGAGCAACAACAGTTGCCTGAATTGTTTGAGTGCTGCACATACCGTGACGAGGTGCACAAGCCCCTTTAATTGCAGCATGTGCCACTCGCGACATCACTCGCTCCTGCACATTCAGACAAATGTGCCAAAGGCAACAGCGGCTCGAACGCCGCCGGGACCTGCCAATAACACCGCATCCTCCTCTCAACAGGCTCCAGCAAAGCGCAGCTTTAATAATAGAACACATAACAATAAAAGCAAAGACGTTAAGTCTTGTTATGCTAACACAAATTCAGGTGTGCTCTTAGGAACAGCTCGCGTAAATATACGTCTCAATGGCACAGATTTTTCTGCTCGAGCACTTATTGACTCTGGTTCTGAGTGTTCGTTCATAACAGAACGACTCAAACGCAGAATCAACCTGCCAGCTAAGAGGATGCATGCCCAAGTCTCGGGCATTACGAATGCAACCTCTGCGCAGGTCAAAGAGGCATGCAGCATAGAACTTCGATCCCCTGTTGATCCATTGTTCAGCCTGCATGCAACAGTGCTCGTCCTAACAAGACTAACCGGAAATCTACCATCCTGTCATATCAGCGCTATGACTATGCAGGCATTTCCAGGTCTTGCTCTAGCTGATAAACGGTTCTACGTGAATGAAGAAGTAGACCTCGTACTTGGCGGAGACATTTATCCCCAAATTATTCTATGCGGCTTGAAGAAGAATGTACTCAGTACACTTCTCGCCCAAGAAACAGTGTTCGGTTGGATATTAACAGGATGCACAGATGCACCCAATCCAACCAACAATATAGTTTCGTATCACAGTGAAGTTGCCTTGGACAAACAACTTACTGCATTCTGGGAACTCGAAGACATACCAAAAAACAAAAGCTTGAACGAAGACGACAAATACTGTGACAAACTTTATCGGGAGACAACTCGTAGACGAGAAGACGGAAAATACGTAGTCTCGCTACCATTCAGGCAGGAATTTCCCGCAAACATCTGCCTAGGCCCTTCTCTTAAAAAAGCATACTCTCAGTTCTTCCGGAATGAGACACGGCTTGCAAAGGATACCGTCCTACAAAAAGAGTATAATAGGGTACTAGCTGAATATGAATCACTAGGACACATGTCCAGAATAAATGATAGTATTTCAGCAAACTCTTCCGATAACTACTTTCTGCCTCACCACGCTGTCATAAAGGCAGAAAGTACCTCCACTAAAGTTCGAGTCGTCTTTAATGCCTCAAGTACAACGGCTAATGGCACAAGCCTGAACGACGTACTTCTCCCAGGTCCAGTTCTCCAAGCAGATCTTCCGATCCTTATACTCCGCTGGAGGTTATACAGATACGTTTTTAATAGTGACATCGAGAAGATGTACCGACAAATTTGGGTGGACAGCAACCATACCAAATATCAACGGATAGTTTACCGTACAAACCCGAACGAACCTGTAAGTCTATACGAATTAAAGACTGTCACTTTCGGGATTAATTGTGCTCCTTACCTCGCGATAAGGACACTTCTACAACTGGCTGACGATGTAGAAAGCTCTTCCCCAATAGCATCTAACATACTTCGGAAATGCATGTATGTGGATGACGTGCTAGCTGGAGGACATAGCATCGACTCTACCGTAAAAGCAAGAGATGAAATCTCGGAAGTACTACGGTCAGCCGGTTTTCCGCTAAGGAAATGGACCTCAAACTGTGCGGAAATTCTAAAGGACATCCCAAAAACGGATCTACTCAGTGAAGACTTTTTGGCATTCGAAGATACCAGCACGGTTAAGGCTCTTGGCATAAGATGGAATGCCCATACCGATCTATTCTATTTCATGGCAAGACCATTGGAGGACCGCGAGACACCTACAAAAAGGGCGATACTATCAGCTATCGCCAAGCTATTTGATCCGCTAGGATGGCTTGCTCCAATAGTCGTCGTGGCCAAAATAATCATGCAGAGTATTTGGCTAGAAGGCACAGACTGGGATGAGACTGTGTCTTCTACTACTATGGAACGATGGCACAATTTTACCAAACATTACCATGAAATAGACAATATTAGAATACCTCGATGGGTACACTTCGCACCAGGAGATGACATCGAGATACATGGTTTCTGCGACGCATCGGAAAAAGCATATGCTGCTACTGCATACATGCGCGGTAAAAGAGATGACAAAGTTTTGGTCAGCCTTCTTTTGGCAAAAACCAAAGTAGCTCCTGTCAAAACAATATCGCTACCACGACTAGAGCTTCGCGGAGCCGTACTGCTCGCGGAAATCATAGAATCAGTAATCAACAACCTCAACCTAGGGCAAGTGAAAACATATCTATGGACAGATTCGACCATCGTACTCGCATGGATACGAAAGCCGCCTTGTTCTTGGTCAACTTTTGTCGCACACCGAATTACGAAAATAATAGAAAAAGTCGGTAACAGGGACTGGTCGCATGTAGACTCGGCTTCAAATCCAGCCGACTTAGCTAGCAGAGGATTGCCTGCGTCAGAGTTGGTGACCAATTTTTTGTGGTGGCAGGGACCTTCTTGGTTGCAAGAAGACAACTCTAAATGGCCTGCTCAAGAAATTAACTATCACACAGAAGTTGAAGAAAAAAGGGCACACGCTTATGCATCAACAAAAGTAAATGATATCGATATTCTTGACCGGTTTTCAGATCTACCGAGAGCTTTGAGAGTGTTAACATATGTCATGAGATTCTATCGAAGAACTCACCCGAAAACTAAAGCTTTATTTCGGGAAAATTCTTGTTTAATTTCATCAGATGAAATTAAGATGACGACACATCTCTTGATAAAAATCAACCAGAAGCAACACTACGGTGAAGAATACAGGAATTTGAAAACTAGAAAACCCATCGATGCAAAGAGTGAAATCCTTCCGCTTAATCCGTTCGTCGACAAGCACGACATCATCAGGGCTGGAGGCCGCCTCGGAGCATCCCAGGACTTAGCTTATAATGAGCGCCATGCAATCATTATTCCGTATAACTGCAGATTGTCCCGTCTTATCGTCCTGATGATTCACCAAGTCTCCTTACACGGAGAAAATCAGCTCATGTTACGCCTTATCCGTACCCAGTACTGGATTCCCAGGGTAAAAAACATGATTAGGTCTACCATCCACAATTGTAAAATTTGTACCATCTACAAGAAACGATCTCAGACGCAAATTATGGGAACTCTTCCTCAGGAACGCACAACATTTACGCGCGCGTTCACGAATACGGGAGTAGACTTCACGGGACCTTTTGAAATTAAAAGTTACCGTGGTAGAGGTTGTCGAATTTCCAAAGGCTATGTTTGCCTATTTGTTTGTTTCACCACTAAAGCGATTCATTTAGAAGCCACCAGTGACCTTAGTACCCCATCCTTTCTAGCAGCCTTTGCTCGGTTCGTGGCTAGAAGAGGATGCCCGAAGAATATCTATTCCGACAATGGTACAAATTTTGTCGGCGCTTCGCGATCTTTACGATCTGAATTCAAAGCCTTTTTGTCTGACGCGCGAGACAAAACGATTTCAAAATATAACCACCAAATACTTACGTGGCATTTTATACCCGCTGCAGCCCCTCACATGGGAGGACTGTGGGAAGCAGGTGTAAAAAGCTTTAAAAGCCACTTTAAAAAGGTGGCATCCGCACACAAATACACCTTTGAAGAGCTCAGTACGCTTTTGTGCCGGATTGAGGCGTGCCTTAATTCGCGACCACTGAGTCCCTCTTCAAATGAGCCAAATGACCTGGAGCCGCTTACTCCAGGCCATTTTCTCACGGGTGGACATCTTATGGCTCCGCCAGAACCTGATGTGAATGAGAACCCTGCCTCCATCGTCAATCGATGGCAAAAACCAAAAGCACTGCACCAGATGTTTTGCAGGCGATGGAAAGTGGAGTACTTAGCCGAACTACAAAAGCGAATTAAATGGAAGCACCCCAAGGAGAATATGAAAACAGGTGATCTTGTAGTTATCAGGGAAGACAATCTACCCCCAACTGAATGGAGGTTGGGGCGAGTTGTCAACTTACACCCCGGTACCGATGGCAGAGTGCGCGTAGTGGACATCCAGACGGAGAAAGGTCAAGTTACCAGACCACTAGTGAAATTGGTTCTACTCCCACCATACAGCGATGGAAACTCGGAGCCAACAATCACCCTATAAATTGCCTTCTTCACCTATAGCTTAGTCCACTTCCCTTTACAACATTCCACTTCCAGGTAATCGGAGGGATTCCACTCCTAACTTGCCATAATTTTATAAAAAGGGAGTATCTTTTCTGTTTTTTTTTTTATATTTATGGTGATGGTTCTTACTCGGGTTACCCCGGGTTGATCTGGTTACACAAAAACGACCATCCTCAGATCTGAATTCACAATTAAAATTGCAGAAGTAGCAAATTACTCCGCCTCAACTGTGCTGGTCTGCTAGACTTTTGATTCTAAACCCTGGAACGCCAATGTTAGTCGATTCGACTAACATAGTTTATGTTTTGTGGGGAAGTTTCTTGAAAATTCATTTTTGAAATTGGAATTTCATTATTTAAACCACAACATAACCGCATAACATTTGCTTTATTTTAGTTAGCAATTATTATCTTAAGAACATATCGAAAGCTCTTTGAGGATTGATGCTTTAAAACTTAAAAAACATCAGTGCTAAATACGTATTAAAGATATGATTGGTGTTCCAGGGTTAATGAATTTGTATTCAGTTGCAAGTTGAAGCAAATACCCCACCCGAAGTTTAAAAGGTAAAATTTTTTCAAGTAAAAATTAGCAGTCATTATAATATTTGAAAAACTCACATAATTTAGGGTCCACTGCGGTTAGATGGAGGAAAAATTGTAGAATAACTTCTCGCGGTGGTCGAGGTATCCACATTATTTGTTTCTCTTCGGAACCCTTTATGATAAAAAACACAAATCGATTAGTCTCAAATAAACGGTTAACAACAAAAAAAAGGGGTAAAAACATAAAACTTTGTTACCAGACCAACGACATTTCCAACCAGGATGAAGAAGGAAGTAACTGAAAACCAGGATACGAAGAGAACCGTCAGCTGGACTGGGGACCCGCACGCCGGACTGGAACCTACACCATTAAATAAACACCATTAAAACCACATTTTGATTATACAGATTCTGTGTAACAGAATCAAATCAAAAGAAACTTGAACTAAATAAAAAAAGGCTTTTCATGGATTTGTATTTTGCTCAAAAGCTACTCGTCATATTCCTTAGCTTCAAGCAACGATCCGACCCGCTAAACCAGTTTACTAGATAGAATAATTTCACTTTTCTCTGTCAAAGCATGGATGTTTTGCCTTTTTACAATTCGTCTCACTTTTGCAATAAATTAACCTAGCAATAATTATATTGATTTCCCTTTTCACATACATATGTATAAAGTAAGTTTGAATATACAAGTTATAACTTACATCATGATTCTTTATGGACTTATGTAAGATTGTTTTATTTTTAATACTTTTCCACTCACGTTGTACGTCTTTAAACCTTCTCAATGCATTTTCAATATACTTTCGTTAACATTAACGCCCAAACGATAGGTTTTTATTTGATTTAATTGTAGATAAACTATACATATTTAATTTCACATTTTCCCACTCGACAATTTTGATACTAAAAGCTTAGATAATACATGGATTATCTCCTAAGGTGCTTACATATTTGCCTACTGGGTTAGTGATATTTCTTTGATACATACATACATAAGTATGTTATTTCATTTTTTTTAATATAACCTGTAAATGCATATTCGCAACCATGTGAGAAGTGAAGTATGACTTACTCCGGCAAGGTTGTAATTGTAACCTGCGCTAGTTCCGGAATTGGTGCTGCTACCGCCGAGCTGTTTGCAAAACAAGATGCCAACATTAGGGCCAAAGTGATGCTGGTCGGACGTAATGAGGCAAATCTAACAGCAACTGAGGCGGCATGCAAGGCAGCGAACAGCAGTGCTGAATTGCTAATTATTAAGGCAGACATAACGTTGGACGCAGATCGCATTATCAATACAGCCATTGAGAAATTCGGTAAATTGGATGTTTTAGTTAATAATGCTGGTATACTAGCTGGGGGAAATATACTTGACATCGATGTGGAGCAATTCGATCAGATAATGCATTTTCAATATACTTTTGTTCCCATTTTAAGTCTAAACGTTGCTCCTTATTTTCTTAAAACTGATCCGTAAGAAGCTCACACATTTCGCGGGTGACAGCCTCTTTGCTAGCGCGAATGGTTAGTCGAAACATCTGTGCTTGTTTATTTGGCTCCAACCGTAGCAAACAGCCCACTTGCTGCGTTTGTGTGTGTATAATACCTGCACACACCATATTATCGGGATTGGGGTCAACACTGTCTAATAGTTGCATGCCAAAGCCCATCAGCTTATTGCGTGCACCGGGCAGATCAAGGGGCTGTTGGGCCTTCAATACCTTTTGAGCCCTTTGTGGCTCGCCTCCCAAATTTTTCCATCGTGCGAAAAACGATTCCGCATTCATTTCTGTCGGTTCGAAAAACTTATTTAATGTCAGTGGCAATTTAATGCAGAATTTCTGTGGCACATTCTTATAACGGAAATTCACTTCAAGGGTAGGTGTATCCGCATAATCCTCAATACATTCAGCTGTAAGTAACTGCTGTATTTGTGCCCCAGCATCCAGTGTGGGATCTACTGGTTTTACCTGTACACTAAGCTTAAGTGCATCCTCTGGACTCCACTGAAGTACTGGCATAAAATTCATCAACGGTATTTGTGTTTTGTTGCCTGAAAAGGAAAAATATTAATGTTAATTACAAATTAAATTTCCTAATTTTTACAACCTCTACAACCTTCTTACCTGCGATTGCGTAATTCCCTCGTGTATGAATGCAATTTCCTTCCCATTCTTCCAATGAAGTGAATGAGTTTTCTTCAATGTCATATGTGTGAAACAGGGCTCGGACTACTAAACTTATGTTGGAACGCACCACTTTCCCAACTGGAGTAAAAAACAAATTTTCGTACTAGCCGGGTGTCATCTTGTTTACATTCGCAATATGAAAAAAAAATTGGAATATTTCACGTGAGGATCTATGTAATGACATTAAACTTAACTTAAACAGTAATCAGCTCTTTCCAATTTTAATTTATTTATACATACATATATAGACAGAATATTTAAATATTGTCAATGTAGTGACTCATTTTCAGTAAGATCATCGTCATCCATACCTAAATATTGACATGAATCAAAACTTTATTATAGAGTAGATTTTTTAATAAAACGAACTAGAGGAGTAGATTAAACACTTGTCTAAAACGTACTAAACCCATATCAGAACGTAGTGACGTCCTAGTACGGTTGTATAAATTCACATATACATACGTTCCACAAATGGAAAAAACATATGTTGATGCATACCATCGCACCATTCGATCAATCATTCTTAATCGTTAGCTTTGCTAACATAAATACATTTTACACACTCAAAGAGGCAGTGTCATGAGGAAATATCAATGCACTAACTTTTTGTAGTTATTTCTCATATTTTTATGTAAAATTCAAAAGGAAATAAGACATTTTGTAATAAAATTTGAAATTCAACTTATGAATTCTGCTGCATATGAGCTACCCTGTTTTTAGCCGAGTATCACCTACAGTGGCATCCGAACTTTTTTGTGGGGTGGCAGGCTAGTTGTAGGGTTGCGAGAATGGCTAAAAACTCTCCGAGTGTAGATTAATACGTTGTTGACAACTCCATGCAATGAAGTTGAATTGCTAATTACGAATATTAGTAGATCAAGTCATTAACGGAAAAGATCTTTTTCATAAGAGCACTTAATATTGGCACTTCCAAACACCATAAATGCAATTTACAATTTTCGGTGTGATAAAATTTAACCCTGCCCATGCATCCCTGCACAATGGAGTGTATGGCATGTGTGCAATCCACTTGTCATTTTCGTGGGTTGCAAACTTGGATTAAGCCATATTTACACGCGTTAGTTGGAGAAGGGCAATTGATAGAAAATAATGCCACGTTCAGACTGACCAATCTTGTTGCAATTAACAAACGATTTTTTATGGCAAATGCTTAAATAATTCCTATCTTATTCACTCGCCACCCAACAATAAAAAAAGGTAATCAACTGCGAACAAGTTGAAAAACAAAATTAAAGCAGGAAATATTTCAGGAAAAAATGGGTCGCTTCAGCACATTAAAACAGAAGGCCATACAGAACCCTCAACGTTTTGGTTTGGCGTGCCGATTGTGTGAAGGGAAACACCCAATTCGTCTGTGCCCAATTTATCGTGCCAAGACACCAGAAGAGAGGCCACGGGAGGCGCTGCTAGGACATTTCTGCGGCAACTGTCTTTCTATGGACCACAAAACCGACAATTGTACTAGCGAGGCGAGATGCCGTCAATGCAACGAGAAGCACCATTCTACCCTCCATATCGATGAACATAGAGACTCATGGAGGTCAGAGAATGAAACCAGCAAGCCGTGGAGCGTTCAAGTAGAGGAAGAAGAAAACGCTGATTGTGCGATTTCCATTTGCGCCTCTGACTCTGGAACGGAGACTAGGCCTCTTCGTCCAGAAAATGAACAGAGCGACTTATGTGGGTCCGGAGCGGAGACTAGGCCTCTTCGCCCGGCCATGAATGGGGGATCGGAAACCAGGTCTTTTCGACCCCTGCTCCAACATGAACGCGACAACTTAGAAGACCGCGCGCACACACGGCGTCTTGGATCACCACGCAGAATTCAGCGACGGCGCGGAGTGAAAACTAGGCCTTTCCGCCTGCGTCGACAGAACGACAATAGGCTTGCTCCTAGGTTCCGCCAGGTAGCCACATCCAACATGTTCCGCAACGGGCTCCTGGGACAACACGCTATCGCGGGTCCAACATTGAGCCCTATGATTGCTATTGCGCCGACAGCAGTGGTAAAAGTCGAGGCGATGGGGCGCCTTCATCTAGTCCGCGCTCTCGTCGATAGTTGCTGCGCCACCACGATAATCTCAGCGGACCTAGCTCGGGAGTTGAGGCTGGAACAGACACGGGTCGGAAATCAAACGGGCTGCGTCTTATGCCTTCGAGGAAAGCACGGCGACAATAAACGTATTGCGACCCACGCGACGGTTAAAAGGAACTACCACCGCGTATCGCCAGCCAGCAACGTAGATCCTGCCGTCGCCACAGCATACCAGCACATTCGGTTGGCCGACCCACACTTCTATAGTTCGACTCCCATTCGCCTAGTCCTTGGCATTGACGTTTACGCCGACGTAATCCTGCCGGGTATACTTCCAACTTCCTTTGGGCCTCTGCTAGCTCAGAGCACCATCTTCGGATGGGTACTCTCTGGCGTTACCAGAGCATAAACATAAACAATACATTTATATTTATAACTGTTCTGATTGAATGAATTTCTACATATGAATTTTTTGAAATTAATTTTTATGCATCTTTCTTCTTAATAAAAGTGCACTTGAAAATGTCCACGTATCTTTACTCTTATATTTTACATCTCTTTCCCTCAAGCAGCAACTTAGATTCGAGGAGAATGCAAGTGAAACGATGCGGGACGACGAACGAGGAATCTGGCTCCTCTCCAACGAAACCAGAGAAACATATTTTTTATGAATTTTTATAATATTTTGTTTGGACATGTTAATAGTTGATCTGGTAGTTGCTGCATAAATTTTGGATGTTGCTTGCCGCAAGGGGGCCGGTATGTTTAGGCCTTCACCCTAAATATTTCTATATTTTTTCGACCCGCCCTAATGTTGGCATATGTGCATATGTCCACACA
>NW_023458757.1:42671-70073 GCF_013731165.1 Rhagoletis pomonella
TTACTCAAAATTGATACACCCCGGCTTACCATCTAGCGGAAGGTTTCAGAAAGGTGAAAAAACATATATTTAATACTTGCGCCGGGTATTTAATGTTCGGCTCCGCCCGATCTTAGACTTTCTTACTTGTTAGCGCGTAATTTCAAAAATGCCAAATTTTGAGTTGTGACTCTTTTGAAGACGGTGTGCGATATGTATGTATATATTAGGGATGTTGCGAATGTGGAATTTTAGACATCCGCGGATGCGAATGCGGTTGCGAGTATCTAACAGCTAACATCCGCGAATGCGGATGTTAAGTATTTTTTAACAACAATTAGAATCTAGCATAATGGCGAGATCGTTGTTTAGACAGAGCTTACAAGCCAAACTAGATGTGTCAGATTTTTCTAAAGTTTTTTAAAAAGAATTCTTCATTCTCATTCCTTTGGTTGTTTCAGAATTTGGGGAATCTGTAACTTCATCAGCGTTTTTCGATTTTAGTTTTTGTAACTAATTTTTAATACTTTCTTCTGCGACTGGTTTGAATAATTTGTACCTATAACGAGCTAAATAGGTGGATATGTAAATAAATTAAATATTATTTTGCAGGAATGTAAATTTTGAACCAAATTCCGTTTTCAAAGTCGTGGCTGTCAGCGGAATCGGATCAGAATATTGTTATTAAAAAAACAACACCCCGTTTTTTATACCCGAGCGCACTTGTGCACAAGGGTATTATAACTTTGCTCACATAACGGTTGTTTGTAACAGGCAAAACGAATCGAGATAGATATAGACAAATGTATACATAAATGATCAGAATGAAAAGAGAAATCGATTAAGCGGTGACTGTCTGTCCGTCCGTCCGTCCGTCTGTCTGTCCGTCCGTCTGTGCACACGATAACTCGAGTAAAAATTAAGATATCTTAACGAAACTTGGTACTTGTACTTCTTTCGGGCTGGTATTGAAAATGGGCAAAATCGGACGATAACCACGACTACCTCCCATATAACGGTAATTTTCAGAAATACAAAAACTGCGATATTTTAGTAACTACTGAAGATAATTCACTAAAAATTGATATTTATAATAAATTTTAGACGAGAAATAAGAATATTAACATTTTTTTGAAAATGGGCGTAGCCACGCCCACTTATGGTTACATGTGTATATATTGGTAACCGCTGCATCAATTTATTCCAAACTTGGCACAGTTGTTGGCCCTGTTACAGTATACCAAATGGCCGAAAATTTTTAAAATCGGACAATAACCACGCCCACATCCCATATAACGGTAATTTCGAGAAATACGAAATCCTCGATAAATCAGTAAATATTAAAGCTATTTATTCAAAATGATGGGTGCAACAATTCTTTGCCAGGAAATACGTTTATGATAAAATTTTGGAAAATGGGCGTGGCACCGTCCACGTATGATCACGTATATGTATCTCGCTAACCGTTCTAGCAATTTGTACCAAACTCGGTATGGTTATTGTGCTTGCCACATAAAAGTAAACCATTGAAAATTGTTGAAATCGGACTAAAATTACGGCCGCTTTTCATATAACGGTAAATTTCAGAAATGCTTGAAGTTTCAATATTTTGAAATTTAAGGACGCTAGTTTACTTAAAATTTATACACGCCGGCTTATCATGTAGCGGTAGCTTTCGGAAAGGTGGAAAACATATATTTAATACTTGCGCCGGGTATTTAATGTTCGGCTCCGCCCGGACTTAGACTTTCTTACTTGTTTTAAAGCATTTGAATCTCAGATAATTACGTAGTTCTTATCTTATTAAAGTTCAGACCTATAGTTTTTTAATTATTTGTGCATCGATTCTCTTTATAGCCAGACGTTGACCATTTCTGCTGGAAATCCCTATTGAAGGATGTTGGTCATTACCTACTTAATGCAACCCTAATTCATGCTTCATACATTTTTCCCCATTGACATTTATCTTCGCTTATTGTACTTTGTATACTTCGTACTTTAAGCTTTACTTATGAGATTATGTTAATAAATCTGCAACTTCCGTTCTATTACCTTCGTGTTTTCTTTCGAATCGGATAATAAGGGTTATGGGCCCAGTCCCATCGCTAAATTTGTAATTTCGTAAAAAGTTTGTCTTTTGTAAACTCGTGTATAAAAATTAATATCGCCATTGAAAAATTAGACGGAGAAAATTATTCATCGTGGTCCACATGAGGAGTCGCCTGATTACCGCAGATTGTTGGCACGTGGTGGAGTCCACATGTCTGGAAGTTTCACCGGCTGAGAAGGCGGTTTTTATTAGAACAGACAGCAAGGCATTGGCCTTAATAACTTTAAACATTAAAGCATCGGAACTGCGGCATATAAAAGGTTGCAAAACGTCAAAGTCAGCATGGGAGGTGCTCAAAGCAGTATACCATGCCAGCGGTCCTACGAGAAAGGGTTGCCTTTTTAAAAAAAATAGTGCGTTTACAGTTTCGACTGAGCGATAAGTTCGCGTCACAGATACATCAATTCTGTACCATAGTTGAAAGTCTCCGGGAAGTGGATGTGACACTACCAGATGATTTGATTTCGATTTTGCTGCTATGTTCCCTGCCAGAAGAAATGGACAACTTCCTCGTTGCCATTGAAGCTTGGGATGAACTGCCGCTTTTGGATTATCTGAAACGAAAGCTACTAGTAGAGGAGCATAGGCGCTCAGCGAATTACCACGACAAGCAATCAAGTACCACACAGTCTGAGCGCGTGATGGCTGTGAATACGGCGAAGGACAGAGTAAATAGGAGTTTTAAAGGTTATGAAAAGCGCAAAAATATAAAATGTTACACTTGTGGAACACGTGGACATATAAGTTCGCAATGCGGAAATAAAAAAGGCAAAGCTCAAGAGAGCGGTGCGATTCTAAGTGTATGTGGATCGCGAAATGTGTGCAAAAACCAATTCGTGTTCGCCAGTGGGGCATAGAGTCACATGTGTTGTGACAAGTTTTCCTTCGTGAAAATGAGAGAATGTGACGAAGAAGTAATGTTGGCAACGAGTAAAACCATAAAAGTTAATGCTATCTGTAATGTAGCTTTAAAATCAGAGTATACTGACATTACCCTAATAGATGTAGTTTATGTATCGCAACTACACTCCAACTTTTTGTCCGTGGCCAAAATAGTTGAGAGTGGTCATAAAGTAATTTTTGAAAACAAAAAGGCTTTAATTATGAATAAAAAAAACAAATTACTTTTTGAGGCTTCCCTGAATAACAATATTTACACAACAGAACTTACATTGAAAAAGGTAAACCATATGATGCCAATATCCAAAAGGGCGAATAATAACCTATAACTCTGGCATAAAAGATTTGGCCACTTAAATTGTGTACAAATGTTGAAGTTGTTTAATAAAGGGAAGGTTAATTGTTGTGAAAAACTAGAAAAACCCGATAAATTCAGTTGCAAGATTTGTGCACTGTGCAAAATGAAGAAACAACCGTTTCCAAATTATAAAGAAATATTTACCAGGAAGCCATTGGAAATAGTCCACACAGACTTACGTGGTCTAATGAGAGTTAAATCTGAAGGAGGATCGGTATACTTTATTTCTTTCATAGACAATTTTTCTAGGTACGTCCATGTATATTTTCTGAAACAAAAAACAAACTCGCTTAAAGCATTTCTGGATTTCGTGACAAAAGCTGAAAACCAGACAGGCGAGAAAATGAAAACGTTGAGAAGTGACAACGGCCGTGAATTCGTTAATGAAGCATTTAGACGATGTTTGAACCAGAGAGGAATTGTTCACCAGACAACAACACCGTACATGCCCGAGAAAAACGGTATAGCTGAGAGGTTTAACCGCACTGTTGTTGAGATGTCACGTTGTTTGTTGGAGCAGTCTAAGTAACGTCATGCTTTATGGTCTGAAGCTGTAAATACGGCCGGGTATGTACGAAATAGGTCACCCTCAAAAGTCTTAAAAGATTTTACACCTTTTCAACGTTGGTTCGGTCGAAAGCCAATCGTTAATCACATGAAGGTATTTGGCTGCAACGCTGTTATATTAGACAAGAAAGGCGGTCGATCGAAATTTGCACCCAAAGGAAGTATGCTGAAATTCGTGGGCTATGCAAAGGATGTGAAGGGCTATCGTTTATACAACGAACGTAGTAAATCAATTATAACTAGAGTGCCAGTTACTGCCGAAATTCGACAGTTTTTCTAGTTTTTAGGAGCCTTGGAGAGGGTTTCTAACTTAACACGTAGCAAAACTTATACGATACAAATTAACTTACCGGAACATCTTCTGCTTTGGAACTAAAACGAAACTAAATTTTTTTTTATCTTAGAAGGTCTTTGGACTTCAGCAGGACTTAGAATTGACCCGATACATTCCACTTTATCGATAAATATTAATGATTTGATACATATGGATAGTTCGATGAATTTCAAAAACACTAAAATCATATAACTCAACAAAATTCGTTAACTCGACCAATTTCAATAACTGTGAAATTCGAGGGCTCGATAAATTTCGATAAATCAAAAATGTAAATTCTTTGGATACCTTTAAAAATTTTTACTTTTGACAGCTCCACATTTTTCGAAAGCTATCGAAAAATTTTGATAACTCATTACACTCTGTTAGCACGATAAAATTCGATAAGCAGTGATAAATCGATAAGCTTATACAATCTTGAAATTTCGATTAATGGATATATTTTGAAAATTCCATAAACTTCGATTCGATGAATCAACCAATTTCAGTAGATAAATAATTATCAATAACTCTGTTAGTTGAAAGAAGTCCATGCATTATTACAACTCGATAAATTTCGTTAAGTCTATAAATAATGATAATTCAATAAATATCGATAACTTGATACATTTCTTTAACGTGACAAATTTCGATAATCCCACATGTTTCTATAGCTCGATAACTATTCGTAAATTTCGACAACTAAGTTTCTGTATCTATAAATTTCGACAACTCAATAAACATTGATCAATTTGAATAATTCGATACGTTGTGATAACTTAATAAGCATGGATAAATTTCGATAATTAAAAACTTCGATGATTCGATAAATTTCAGTAACTTTTATGGAAAATTTCAATTCAGTTACCCTAATTCTTATGTATTTCTCATTGTCTCCATTTTCGCCTTTATCTCCATTTTCGTCTTTATCTTCACTTTTGCCTTCTTTTTTTGTCTTCATCGTTATCACTTGTTTCTTCATCTTCATATTTATCTTTATTTCAAAGTTTAATTTTAAATACGAAGTAAAAACTGCGAAAGAGCTTAAATTGAACAGGTTGCAAAAACAACCATACACAAATATGGAAATTTTTAAACAACGATTTTAAACCAATTTCGAAACTATAAAAACTCTCCTCATCTACAGAGTTACCTTTCCAACGGTGCTCTTGGTTTTGAAATCGGTAAATTTACCTTGGTCTTCATCTTTGTTTTTATCTTTCATATCTTTGCTTTTATCCTTTTCTTTATCTATTCAGGTAGATGAGATGTGATGACGGTGATAAGATGTGACGTGATTTTACGTCATAAATAGGATGTCATGTCATGTGCTGTCATATCCTGTGATGTCATGTCATATGATGTCATACCATATGATGTCATATCATGTGATGCGACGTTATGTAATGCGATGTCATGTCATACGATGTCATATCGTGTGCTGTCAAGTCATGTGATGTCATACTATGTAATGTGATGTCTTATCATATGATGTCATGTCACGTGATATCGTGTGATGTGATATCATATTATGTGATGTAATATAATGTGATGTCTCATCATATCATGTGATATAATGTGATGTGATGTCATGTAATGTGATGGCATTCCATGTTCCGATTATTAAATCGGTAACCCTGTCGATAACTGTTGCAATAAAAATACCGATAACAATATCCATAAACATATAGAAAAATACAACGATTACAAAATCGATTTATTCATCGATATATAACAATCATCAGTATCAATTATTATACATATCGATAACAATATAAATGAATAAAAAGATAACAAAATCAATTATTTAATCGATTATTATACCGATAACAATATCCATTATTGTATCGATAACAATATCGATTATTACATTGGTTATTATATCGATTACAATAGCGGTTATTTAATCAATAACAGTATCGATAACAATATCGATTATTTTATCGATAGCAATATCGAGTTTTATATCGATAACAATAACGATCTACATCCTCATCCTTTTATTCATATTTATCTTTATTTTTGCATATTCCTCTTCACCTTTACCTTAAAGTGTTTAAATTTACTTTGATCTTCGTTTTTGCCTGTACCTCTAGGCATCTTTGTTTTTGTTTTTTTCTCAAACCGCTAAACCGCTGAGAACTACTTCCATGTGCATTATTCCCATTGAATTTGACAATTTACTCCCAACCAACCAACTGCCGCTAAAGAAGTTTCACTTCATAAATTCAAGAAATGTTCTTACCCTTTCAGTTACCCTAATTCTTATGTATCTGTCATTGTCTTCATTTTCGTCTTTCACTTCACTTTTGCCTTCTTTTTTTTTACTTGGTCGTTATCATTTATTTCTTCATCTTCATATTTATCTTTATTTCAAAGCTTAATTTCAAATGTGTAGTGAAACAACAGGC
This sequence comes from Rhagoletis pomonella, assembly GCF_013731165.1. NCBI lineage: Eukaryota > Metazoa > Arthropoda > Insecta > Diptera > Tephritidae > Rhagoletis > Rhagoletis pomonella. Next base: position 49,310 of record NW_023458757.1, read on the forward strand.
GAAACATGTCAAATTGAACATATTGCAGCAACATGTATACACAATTAGAAAATGTTTAAACGACGGTTTTGGCCGTAATTTTCAATCAATTGTAAAACCATAAAAACTCTGCTCATCTACGGAAAAATGCCTTTCCAACGGTGTTCTTGGTTTTGAAATCGGTTCGGTAGAATCGCCAAACGAACGGAGACAAAATTTATGTTAGCGTATTAATATATAGATATCACGAGATGTAGTATTTTTTCGAAGACTCTTTTTAATAGCTGCGCTGAACATTCCAGTGCTGCCATGGGCGTCGCCAATTTATGGGGGGAGAGCCGACATATAAAAAAATCCCAAAATTTTCATCTTTACACATTCATGTTTCTGGCAATTTTATTATTATTTAAAAAGCTGACGTCTCGGTTGCTCAGCAAACCGGTTAATCGTTTCTGCAATTATTTCACATTGATTCTCTAAAACAAATTATCGATATATTCTTAAAATGCATAAGCCTAAAGGTAAATTTTATAGGAAATTAAACTAACAATTTATTAAAACTAGTAGTAACCCCCGAAATACGAGTGAGTACCCCCCGATACGAGTAACTACAAGTAATTACTCCATTAGTTCTTCAAGTACTGAGTCCTTTTTGTACTCGAATTCTTCCCGCAAGAACTTAGGTGGGTATCGAGTACGCGATTAAAGTATTACTTGCTTTTCCAAAAATTCTGAATTTCGGTTCTGACAATATATGAATCATGCTGTTGTGGTTTTTGTCCCACGTTAAGTTGGCTAATAAAGAAAGTGTCAATTCCTACTTTCCCGTACTAGTCAATTATTAAAATTTTGCAAGATACAAACTTGTGGCTACTTTTTCGGTAAGTTTTGGTCGGAGAGTACTCGAACCGATTCTGTTTTTCTTCACATGACATAAGTATCGATATGAGTAAGTATCGAGTACTTCTCTCCGATACATTTGTGGCATCGATACTTTTCTTCAATATTTTTAAAGAGTAGAGGTATCGAGTACAAGGTCGTATCGGAACAACACTATGTATTGCTAGACACCTGATTACCCAGGATAATTTTTAAGTTCTTAAAAGACATTACTCTACTCTAAGCTTCGTGCAGTGGGCCATGAGAAAACCGTCATCTTTAAGGTATAGTCCAACCTTTCACAATATCTGGTATTAATCTTAATCTGAAACGCAATAATCATTTAAAATTTGCGCCGTTTATTGGGAAAAGCATTTAATGTCACACGTTCAAACTAAAGCTTTCTTAACCCTAGAAGCCTAATCTATTTGGGAGTAACGTAAGGCCTTAACATACGCATTAGAGGCTTATGTACTTAAAAGATAACTTGTGAGCTAAAATATACTTAGACCTGCCTTACTTTTTAAAGAATATTGAAGTTGTGAATTTGGCTAATAATAAAACATAGTTTTATTAAAAAAAACTATAACCACATTTATTTAAAACCACAAAATAAAAAGTCAATTTTGTGCTAAAATTAAAAGAAGACCCATTCCGTATACTCCTCGCGGACGTAGATTATACTTTTGGGGTTAACCCTTTCAGTACAAATATTCAACTACTGGTTCTAAAAAATTTTAAATATGTATACCGGCTAATTTTGGATCGTTCATTTTAAAAATCACATACAAAAATGTGTAAAGCTTTGAGGCTTGCGGTCATTCAGGGTCAGTGATATGCTAGGTGTTTAAAAAAATAAAGGGATCTCAGCTATTTTTATTTTTTGCTTTCGTGAAATGTATTTCAAAACTATGAATAATACCTAATAACTTTTCCGAATCTCAATTCCACGGAAATATGGTCAATATTTTTCAATAGATTATGTTACTCACTATCGACTTTTCTGCCGCTTTTTACTTTTTGACAAGCACGGTAACTGCAACTGCAGCTTGCACTTTAGTTTGATATATAACTCAATTCTGTGGCTGCTACAGATCGGCCTAACTAAGTCGTATGACTGAGCGATTATATATAGATACTAAAGGCCTGAACTACAAAACATAGCGACATGAAACACATCATGCAAGTGCCAGTTAATATCATGTCGCTTATACATGTTTGAAAGTGATATCTGAAAACACTGCCGAATAAAATCAAATCAAATCATGCATCAAATTTATGCATGTCAACAAAAGGAACACATGCGACATATTCAGCATTATTACTTACATTGTATATACGGGAAGAGATTTTCCGAATTTTGCAACCTCGTACTATAGTAAAATTTATTAAACAATTATCTAATTAAAAATCTATATACATTTTCATACAAGGCGGGATTAAACAGTATTAAAAATATGCTGCAGAAACACAACAGCTGAGCTAAGAAGCAATAACATGCTATAACAATATGTTTGAGATGGAATGACATGGCATAGCAATGCATGAAATTTTTGAAAATGACATTTTAATAGATACGCTGGGAAGAAGTTAAGAAAATGTTTAAATTAATATTTTGTTACCTACTTCACCGATTTGAAATCTGAAAAACTATACCTTTCATGAGCATGAAATGGTATTATAACTTTGGTCCGATATTTGTATGTAAGTACCAGAATAAGAGGAGATAGACTCATGAAAATGTGTACTTATATATGTGGCCAGAACATCGAGCTGAGCCGACTTAGGCATATGGCAACCGAACTTCAGTTGGGTGGCCACTGGCTGAAATGGTTTTACAGATGGCAAATGCAAGCTGGCAACTGATTTGCTATATTGGCAACTGCATTTTTGTGGTTGCTGCGGTAATAATCGAAGATTGTATATCCACATATATGGTAAACTTCAAGGGGGGGGGGGGGGGGGGGGGGGCCCGAGCCTCCCTGCCCCTAAAAAGCGACGCCCATGAGTGCTGCTAGTGCCGATGAGAGCGAACATGTGACGTTTTTCAATTTTGACAACATTGCAGATGGTGTTGCTGTGAATCATGCCCAAGATGGTACTGCTGTAAATGCTACTGCAACGAATTCTGCTGATGATGTTGTTTTTGTGCCTGCTGTTAACGATGATGTTATCGCTGTATTGGATGTAAATTGTTCAGACGAGGGTCGTGTTGTTGTAAATGCGAACGGACGAATAAAAAGAGGGAGACCAAAAATTTCGAAAACTGTATGTATGTCAAATGACCCTATTACTATTAAAGAGGTATTACAACATGAGGATGCTATGCATTGGCAGAGAGCTATGGAGTTAGAGTTCCAGTCACTTGTACAAAATAAAACATGGGAGCTCGTGGACCCTCCACAGAATAAAAATATAATTGGCTACAAATGGGTTTTTACCACAAAGAAGAGACCCGACGGGACTATAGAGAAGGACAAAGCGCGTGTCGTTGCTAAAGGTTGCTTTCAAAGGCAGCATGTTGATTATTTTGAAACTTATTCGCCAGTGGTTAGGCACTTAACTATAAGACTAATTTTGGCTCTAGCTGTTCAACATTCACTCTTAGTAAATCATGTAGATATAACATCTGCCTATTTGAATGGCGAACTTAAGGAGGAAGTATATATGCACCAACCGATTATGTTTGAAGACCCGGAAAAGCCACACAGCGTTTGTCGTTTAAAGAAATCAATCTACGGCCTAAAGCAGGCAGGTAGACATTGGGCGGAAAAAATTAGCGAGTTGCTAATGAAAATTGGGTTTAAGAGATGTTTGTCTAATGTATGTGTGTTTCAGCGAAGAATTGAAAACAAAATTGATATCATTGGCGTTTACGTTGACGACCTGGTGGTAGCGTGCAGTTCGAGAGAGCCTATGTCCAAAATTATAGCCGAACTTGTTGAGATCATTTGCATAGTGGATAGAGGTCCAATAGCACACTACGTGGGTATGCAGATTGAAAGAAAAGGCGAAAGAGGAGAAATAAAAATTAACTAGAAGTCATACATAAAGAATATGTTAGAAGATTGGGGTATGACAGACTGCAACTCTGCCCCTACTCCTTTGGCTAGTGGGTGCATATTACAAAAATGCGATAAAACGAATTGCATTGGCGAAGATGTGAAACGGTATCAGTCGCTAATTGGTGGGTTAATTTATTTGTCAACAATATCACGACCGGATATAGCGTACTCCGTGTCACGGTTATCACAGTTTTGCAGTCATCCACACAGCGAGCATTTTGTTGCTGCAAAACATGTTTTACGCTCAGTGTTGCCAGGACTTCGGCACGAAAAAACGTCCCTTTTGGTCTGAAAAAACGTCATTTCCTACCCAAAAACGTCTTTTTCAAATGTATGCACAGAGAATTGCTATTATTAAACTTTTATTGTATACAAAGGTACATAAGTATTTACGTAAGGTATATTAAAATATCATTTCGACAGAGCACATTTAAAATTCATTGTAAACTGCTTTGAGATCGTTGCGTATACAAAAATTATTTTATACATACACTTGTGATCAGCTGATTAAGTCATCAACATTTTGATCGATTGTGGCTGTTTTTGTTTATTTAATGTTTATTATTTTTGCATAAAAGCCTAGCTTTTTATAAAACAAACAAAATATTAATCCACATTTCAAACTTTGTGCAAAAGTTATAAAAAATCTGCAAAATTTCAGCTAGATTTTCACCTTTTTATTCAGATTTTTAGGAATTTTTTTGAGTATGCTATCAAGCCTATTAAATTCCAAGATAATAATGTTCAAGTTTTAAGTTGCTAAAGAATCGCGTTGATTTTTAATAATTCTTTTTCTTGTAGCATTTGGTTAGGTAATCGGTTGTCGAAAATGCTAAATTACGGTCTGTAAGCAGGAACATAGCAATATTTCAGCCCTTTTTGCGTTCAAAACATTTTCACGGCAGTCTTAAAAAAGTCGCCTACTTTTTCTGACTTTTTATGCTGCTACAACTTTTGCGGTGCTTTTGCGAGCATGCGTGTTGCAATAGATCAGCTCTTCCTGATTTGGCTTTTAATGTGCAATTGCAAACATTGCAATAAGCCTCGTAACCTCAAGTGTTTACAAAACCAGCCTTTGAACGCGGGATCCTTAGTCCAAGAATCCAAAAAAATACGCGTACGCTTGGTTTGCATCATAGTTAAGTCATCTTCGTCCAAAGAATAAATATCTTTTGTAGAAAAGTGCTGCGAAGAAATGCTTGTAAAGATTTGTTAAGAAAATAATTCAAAATTAGTTCTACTTACAAGATATAGTAACAGAGAAAAATTACTGGGAAGTTAAAAACGTCATTTTTTACACAAAAAACGTCCGAACGTCAACAGGATACAAAAAACGTCCAAATGACGTTAAAAACGTCAACCTGGCAACGCTGTTTACGCTACTTAAAGCAGAGGCACTACCACAAACAAGCGTGAGCTAAAAGTGGGAATGTGGCAGTGTGCCTAATTCATCTTGCATGCTGTCGTGTTCTCATCGCTGCGCTCTCGCTTGTATACGTACACGCAGTGTTGCCGCCGCTCAAAGAACTTTCTAACCAAGATTAGACGAAAAAGTTACCAAATGTAAGGAAAAATAACCAATTTTTTCATTAGATTAACAGTTCAGGTCATCACAAATTGTTTTGTATAGTACTACAGAAAAAGTTTACAAACCAAAGAAAATCAATTTTTAGTTGAATTTTTGAAAAGTAAATCCTTTTAAGGCTGTTATATGTAAATACATATTTTAGAAAATCATTCTTCCCGTATTAGATGCATATGTATGAATGTTAACATCTTCGTAAACATTACCAGACTCCAAATTATGTTTTTAAATAAGTACATAGATACACAGTTTCCAACTTCTTTGTAAGAATCAATAAAATACCTAATCAGCGTTGTATATATTGTGCATGTATATATTTTAAGATTAAGATAAAACAATTAAAAATTTGACCTATTAACCTATATCGTCGCTCTGCACGAAATACCTCGTATACGCCAAACGTAGTACCGCGTATACGATGGTAAATAAATTTTACAAAAGCGCAAAACTGTGGAATGGTATTTCACGAACCTACTTGCTATAAGATTATTATTATTAATCTTAACTTAAATTAATAAAGTACGCAGTAATGGAAAAAGGATAACCAAATCCATTTTTTATTGTACATACATGACGTGGTATTGGATTACGCATATACTAGGTATTTATATATGTACTATCTAAGTATGTATTCATTTGAGGTAGCCGACCATGTATATTATGTATTCTGTATATTATAAAACAAAACAAACATATCGCCAGCTTCGAAAGAAAAGTTGCTAAGTCCCATTTTAAAAATTTTACAGCAGAGGAAAAGATCTTCCTATAGCGATTTTCTTTAACTATTTCGCAAGACTTTGAATCAAACATTTTGTGCGTTTAAACCAAAGGAAAACTCCATAAGAATCAGAAGGATTGGATATTTATTAAAAGATGTCGTATTATTTTGGCCTTATCGAATTTGTGGTGCTTCTTTTGGACTTAGCAAATTTTCCCTTTATTGCTTATGAAGAGGAAAAAATAAAACAAATACTTTTATAATTTTCTAAATGATGCGTGTTCAATTTCTCTAACCTCCTATATCAAAATATGAGTTTTCATAAAAAGTGGACTTAGCAACTTTTCACTCTAAGCTAGCGATATGTAAGTAATATTAATACATTCATTCCAAAAAGTATTACTTGGTTTCACTGCTGGGGCTGCCTCACCTCGGGAGGTGTAGCTGGGCGATGGCAATTAAAAACTACAGTAAATATTAAAATTTGTTTTTGTTATTTTATGGCCTTATAACAATTATATTCAACAACTTTTATTGAGCTCGAGGCCGTTTTTAATGAAAAACTTATTGTGGAAAAGCAACAATAATTTGAAAAAATGGTAGAAGTGATAGCTATTTCGGAAATCACCACATTTTCTCATCAGACTTCTTTCAGTAGGATTCGAACCGACGATCCCACTGACTCAGCCAGTTGCCTACGGACTGGGCTAAGTTAGCCTTCTAAATTATCGTTGCTTTTTTCCCACTTTTTCATTTGCTAAGCCAACACAATCAAGCGCAGCTATGATCATGTGGTTGTTGGTTTTTGTTAATGTAAATATTAAAAAATACGGGAAAGATCTTAACAACTTCACAGGCAAGAAAAAAATAACCAAAATTGGTTAAAAGTAAACAAAACGGCAACACTGCGTACACGCGACGTTTGCGCTCTTTTAGCACCTGCTAACTCTCTGCCCATGCCTGCATAATAGCTGAAATACAATGCCGGCGAACGGCGAACTCACCACAGCGAAATTCGCGCTGTCAAAATTAGAACACCCGCAAGCATATGAAATTGAACACAGCCAAAGCGAAATGCGAAGTTCGCTTGGCGGCGTTTCATGGCGATATATTTATTTCTATCGCCCTGCTGGGCGATGACAGCTGTGCGTGCCAAAGGTGGCCGTATTTGTTTTTTGCTTTCAAAGTTTTAATAGAAAACAACCTAAACACGATTTTTTTTTGTTGTTTGAAAAATATAGTTGTGGATTCGTTAAATCTGGCTTGAAACAAATTATTTATAATAATCTTTCTTTCTTTTACAATTTACATTTGTTATCATTTCCTCATCTCTAAATATGGTTTAGTTTTTTCTAAATATGGTCACCCAAATTATAAAGGCGACCAAATGGGATCAGCTGTTTTCGCTACCGCTCTAATTCTGTTTAAGTAGGCGAAATAGCTGGGCGAACGGTGAACGACAGCATCGCCTAGTTCGGCGAAGTTTGCCGTTCGCCGGTATTGTATTTCAAGCATAAGTGCGACGTAAGTTTGCATTTTACCAGAACAAAGAGATTTGAATGCTTCACAGATTCAGATTGGGCTTCTGACGCTGCAGACCGAAAATCGTATAGCGGCTGCTTACTACTTTTTGGCGGTGGTCCAGTGCAGTGGGAAGCGAAAAAGCAAGACGTGATCGCATTAAGCTCAATGGGGGCGGAGTATATCGCCATGTGCCAAGGTACCAAGAAGATCGCGTTCATCAGATCTTTATTGAGATAATTAGGCTTTATGGAATTCGTCGAAAAAGCAACTATTCTGAATTGTGACAACCAAGGTGCTTCATTTCTCGCGAAAAACGATGCGACGAAAAAACGAAGCAAACATATAGACATACGTTTTCATTATATTAAAGAAAAACATAGATTGAATGAAACTGAGATTAATGTTGCAACTGTAAATAACGTAGCTGATGGCTTAACTAAAAGCTTATTTAAGACCAAACATGAACATTTTTGTAAACATTTGTTTTGTTAACATTTTGAAATTATCTTTGTGTTAAGTCTTTTGTATATCGTGAATTATGGTTGAGGCGGAGTTTGTTGGTCATTACCTACTTAATGCAACCCTAGTTCATGCTTCCTACATTTTTCCCCATTGACATTTATCTTCGCTTATTCCACTTTGTATACTTTGTACTTTAAGCTTTACTTATGAGATTATGTTAATAAATCTGCAACTTCCGTTCTATTAACTTCGTGTTTTCTTTCGAATCGGATAATAAAGGAGCTTACTCTTTGACTTTAAATAGCAAAGAAGGGGCAGTTTTACCACAGAAGTTTTTAGCCAAGGATTCATTGTATATCCCTATGAACAGTACACACTTTCTTCTTTTGTGTCCATTGCCCATTGATAACGCGGTTATACAGTTTAAGAAATAATATGTTTATCGACATTTTTGTCAAAGTTGATAAATATGACATTTGAACAGTTTTGTTACACAAATACTCCCACGACCACAGGCAAAAATATTGGCTACAATTTGTCATTTTGTTTGCCATATATACGTTTTATCGGTGCACTTGCACAACATTCGCATTCACAAAAGCCCCGCATTGATTATTGCGAATGCGAAGGCGAATGCGAATGTTAAAATTAATTAGGAAGTTCCGCAGTTGCGAATGCGAATGCGAATATTCGCAACAACCCTGGTATATACATACTTTAGGCTAAAAGGCGCAAAAGTAAATTTTTTTTCCTTCTGGCAAGGTCGTAGTAAAACCAACGCTTACTTATTACTTGATTATTGCTGGAAAATTTTTGCTCATTCTGCGCTACTGTTCAGTAAATACTTACCCTGCAAACCAAAGTTCCCTAAATCTTAAGGAAGTCGTTAGGAGTATCTCATTTCTGTAACAATTTTTTTACGAATTTTCAAAGAAAATTATATGAAGTGGTTGACACGAACTCGTAAAGAAATTTCTGTACGAAAAATAAAGAAAATTCTGAAAAAATTCTGAAAGATATTCTTCACATAGCACCATTATTTTCGTTGCTTCACAGATTTTCTTCCGAAATTTCGTAACAGAATGGAAGTGTGCGTAATTTATTTAATTTTAGAAAATTCGGCAAAAAATCGAATTAAATCTTAACGAATTCTTTAAAATTTCTTTACAATGCAGAATACTCTGAGAAAATGGTTTGCAGGGTATACACTTATACAAGTACATGCATATAGATACACGCATATAAACATACATATGTGTGCATGGATATGAAATGCAGACCTTCGTTTTATTCAGTTTTCTTCTAAGTAATACATATATACATTAGACTGCATCACTTCCCATACAAAAAAAAATCGGTACTATTTTTCCATTGGAGTTATAAAATCTATTATATAAAATCTTAATATTTTTCCGAAATATTTTGGTGGACTTCTTAAAATTTAACAAATTTTGCAATCCCGGCGGAAAAACTGCAACGTTCTTTGGTGATGCAGTCTAATGTATATATATATATCTATACAAACCATATTAAATTTTTGTTTGTTTATACGTATTTAGGTAGACGAGCTTCATTACGCGAAAACGCTTTTCTCAAAAGCGAACACAGCAGGCAACAAAGCGAGATTGCGGCTTTAAAGCGAGAAACGCATTTGCAGCAGAAAAGGCATGACTGGGAAGTGGAGTCATTGCGCAAGAGCTTGTCGGAGGTGAGGTTGGAGTTGGCAAGTGTAGAAGAAAAGTTGGCAAAAATATTCTCTGCTGGTCAGATCAGCAAGATGAAAAATTGCACGAAGAGCCCAACTTGGACGGAAAAGGACATAGCGCAGTCCATTATGCTATATGCTGCAAGTCCCAAGGCATACCGTCTGCTGCACAAGCAAGAATTTCCCCTTCCTGGAGTTCGCACCTTGTAACGTTGGGCCCAGAAGGTTGACATTTCTAGAGGACTAATTCAACCAGTTTTCAAACTGCTCGGAGCCTCTACTCACACGACCACCACCCAGAAGCTATGTGTTTTGAGTTTCGACAAAATGAAAGTCAGACAGACTTACTGTTATGATGTTTCGTCGGACTCAACACTAGCGCCCGTGAATTATGTTCAAGTTGCTATGCTTAGAGGTAAGTACTACAATCAACTTTGTTACTTTGATGTTATGATTTTAAAATGTATATATATTTTTAGGTGTTATGTCAAAGTGGAAGCAGCCTGTGTTTTACGATTTCGATCGTAAAATGACCTTCGAGGTGCTAGTGAGCATTTTGGAGAAGTCGCAAGGTTATGGGTACAACGTTTTGGCGATTGTGTGCGATCTTGGGGGCACTAACAGATCCCTCTTCAATGACCTATCTATAACAGAGGAGAAGCCGTGGTAAGATAACAAATTTACAAATGTACATATATACTATATTTAAACATTTCGGTATAAAGGTTCATTTTCAACGAGCAGAAAGTATTCGTTCTTGCTGATGTTCCTCACTTGCTGAAATTGCTCCGAAATCATTTCCTTGATCAAGGGTTTCTCATATGGGAAACCGGTGAAAAAAAAATCATTTTGGAGTTGTTGTCATGCACCTCCACGGACTTGACGATCACACACAAAATTTCAGCAAGTCATGTGAACGTGGCTGGACCTCACCGCCAGAAAGTGAAAACGGCTGCGAAACTATTTTCGCACACAATTGCACAGGCCATAACGAGGGCTGCAAGTTTGGGCCATTTAGCAGATAAAAACTGGAACGAATGTTTCCATCTCTTCAAAATAGTAAGTATTAGTAAATAAATATAATTATATATGCTTACATCTATACATATATTTACCTCCCAATTGTACACATTTTAGACAAATGACTGGTTTGATTTGCTCAACGTAAGGGTGCCTCACGTTGACTCAAGGAAACGGTGTCACGCTTATGGCTTAGCGAAGGAAGAGCAGGACAACATTTTGGATCAAATGACTGCTTTGGTTAAAACTATGAGGGTAATTGGAAGGCAGTCCCTTCTTCCATTTCAGAAAAGTAAACTTAGAAACTTATATGAAAACTATTAAAAATATTCAATTCTATTTTGTTTCAAACCCCTTAAATATATATGTACATATGTATATATACATAAGTACTTGTTTTTTACCCTTCAGGAATCATACAAAGCAATAATGCATTGAAGATGATGTTTGATGAGATCAAATATCGCTTCGATATAAAATATGTACTAACATATCGCCTCAACCAAGATGTCTTGGAAAACTTCTTTGGTGTGATTCGTTCCAAAGGTGGGCTGCATGATCACCCGGACCAGCAGGAGTTTAAGTCCCGCCTCAGACTTTATCTGCTTGGCCACAACAAAGGCGTTTTGTCAGACTCTGCGAATGTAGAGGAGGATGATACGCCAGTCTTGGAAATGACGCAACCCCCACTCACAGGTTCTTCAAAAATTTTATTCTTCAATTAAAATATATTATATGACATATTATATTCTATTATATTATTATATTATATTATCATATTATATTATACGACATATTAACGGGTGATTTTTTAAGAGCTTGATACCTTTTTTTTTAAAAAAAACGCATAAAATTTGCAAAATCTCATCGGTTCTTTATTTGAAACGTTAGATTGGTCCATGACATTTACTTTTTGAAGATAATTTCATTTAAATGTTGACCGCGGCTGCGTCTTAGGTGGTCCATTCGGAAAGTCCAATTTTGGGCAACTTTTTCGAGCATTTCGGCCGGAATAGCCCGAATTTCTTCGGAAATGTTGTCTTCCAAAGCTGGAATAGTTGCTGGCTTATTTCTGTAGACTTTAGACTTGACGTAGCCCCACAAAAAATAGTCTAAAGGCGTCAAATCGCATGATCTTGGTGGCCAACTTACCGGTCCATTTCTTGAGATGAATTGTTCTCCGAAGTTTTCCCTCAAAATGGCCATAGAATCGCGAGCTGTGTGGCATGTAGCGCCATCTTGTTGAAACCACATGTCAACCAAGTTCAGTTCTTCCATTTTTGGCAACAAAAAGTTTGTTAGCATCGAACGATAGCGATCGCCATTCACCGTAACGTTGCGTCCAACAGCATCTTTGAAAAAATACGGTCCAATGATTCCACCAGCGTACAAACCACACCAAACAGTGCATTTTTCGGGATGCATGGGCAGTTCTTGAACGGCTTCTGGTTGCTCTTCACTCCAAATGCGGCAATTTTGCTTATTTACGAAGCCATTCAACCAGAAATGAGCCTCATCGCTGAACAAAATTTGTCGATAAAAAAGCGGATTTTCTGCCAACTTTTCTAGGTAATAAAATTCAATGATTTGCAAGCGTTGCTCGTTAGTAAGTCTATTCATGATGAAATGTCAAAGCATACTGAGCATCTTTCTCTTTGACACCATGTCTGAAATCCCACGTGATCTGTCAAATACTAATGCATGAAAATCCTAACCTCAAAAAAATCACCCATTATATTATCAGTTATATTCCTGCAAAATTTGCAAGAAGGCCCGGAACTATGGCCGGTTGAAGAAGCTGAGTTCAGCGACTTGGAGCATGATGGCCTCGAGCATTTAGCCGCGTATATTTGCCACAGACTCCAGGATGACATCCCCAGCACATGGCTCAGGAGCAATGACGACCCGCCGTTTTCATGGGCAAGTCACTTGAGCGAGGGTGGCTTGAAAGACCCAGCTCTGCAATGATGGACCAAATGTGTCATTTAGAGTCAGTGTTTCAAGCAATGAATGAAGTTGGCTTGCTTATTACAAACGACTTTGTAAAGAAACACATTGAGCAAGCCTCGAATATCCATTGCGATATTAAAGTAAAAATATTATTTTTCAGGGCAAGAATGTTCTTTAAAATAAGAAAACTAAACAAAGAACTCATAGAAAATGTCCACAGTAAAAAAAGAAAATATAAAAAAATAATGATTTAAGCGCATTTGGTACCATCAACAAATAAGCAAGGTATGCAGCAGACCTGGTAAGTGAATAAATTTTATATTTTTATATTAATAAAATGACATAGTGAGCTATAAATTTACATATTGCAAAAACATTACCAAAATTATTTTCTTTCTAGCTTTGAGTCAACATCTTATGTGATCAGAAGTGAAATATACCTAAGATGAATGCGTAGAATGCCTCCCGTAAGGAAATGGTTCATTAATTGCATAGCAATATAAATTCATTTAATTACAGGTAAATGCTCTTGATACACCCAAAGGCCCTTTTCAGGGCCGCCACGAATTGCTAGTGATCAAATTTTTTGTGTTTGTATACATAAAGGGCCCTTTTCGGGGCCGCAAAGAATTTACAAAGGGATCAAATGCTTTATATAAGCTTATCTGGGTCTACATACACAATACCATATATACGCAAAAGGTCCTTTTCAGGGCCTATAGTTTTAGCCGTTTAAAGTTTATGACATACAACAGTACGACAGTATACAACGCCTTGCTTATATAAAACATCTGCCTAGTTTTTACATGTTAAAATGATAACAAACATAACTGTAATGGATTTACTAAATTTGACGCAATTTGTATTCTTTGTTTGCAAAGACCTATAAATTGAATCCGGCATCAGATCGCATGCAATAAACGGTAACATTTCATTACGATGTATTTTTTATTTATTTGCTATTTGAAAATATAACACGTTCCCCTGATAAAGCTTTTTATTTATACATACTGACCGTTTGCTTCCTACCGGAAATGTTAAGCCGTATGCATAAAAACTAAGCAATTGCTTTTTTCTTGAAATTGCATACCTTTCACTTAAATTTGTTTGAACATAATGTTTGAATTATTAATAAACAAGCACATGTACTTATTGCCAATAAAAATTTCTATTTTTTTTAGTTTTAAACTTTTCTTTATATATTTATGATTACATAAATCGGTTATCGCTTTATTACACAGGATAATGTCTTCTTTTTATAGAAAATTTTGAAAAAAAATGAAACTAAGTGAAGTAATTTTATTATTGGCAGGATTAGAGTCTAACCCTACGTGACTGCTTCTAAAAGCTATCGTGTTTCACGTGGCATATAAGACTTAATTTCATTATTATGTTCGTGTGATATATATGTATGTATATGAATAGGACATTATATATTTATGTATTTAAAAACCCACAACTTTAAGACCGCGCCTCTGAACTTGTTAAAATCTTGCCGTGTCACAAACATATTCGTTATTATGCAAGGAAAACTACGAAGAATATGAAAAAGAATATCAGTACTGCGAAGATCTTTATCATCAGCCAGAGATTCTTCGAAACAGTTTGGAAGTACTTCAATATTTCAGCATGCGCCGCTTCTATGTTCAATTCGGCATCTTGTATGTTTGTATCGATACGCTCCACAGTCTCCTCTTGCTCCTTAACCATATGTGCTAGTTGTTGAAATATACCGCCTAGCTCGACAATAGTCGATTCAATGTTCTGCATGGTCTCAGTCCGCTGTTGCATGTAACTATCGGAGTCATCTCAATCTCTGCTCAATCAATCAATCAATCAATCAGTCAATGCGTCTGTATTCCACTACCTCCAAGTGCACCCAGCAATGGTGTTGTATCAATTGCGGCCATGTCAATGCTTACGGCCGTATTCTCTTCGCTTAACAGCAAGGAGCCCTGTTTCGTTGTACTCGAGCGAACAGTGCTAGCAGCAATTGGTGACTGCCCGAATTGATGCCGACGCGCTTTTTTTTTTTTTGAAATTTTCTGTACGCACTTCTAGTATCTGTTTGAAGTCGGTGCCCATGCTAGCTAATTTAGGGCCGGTTACTCAATGTCTTGTTAACACTAATCTCCGGTTAAACATTGTCATCGACGTATTCGACCCCATTCATACAACAGGGAGTCGGTAACGTCGAAAACTATGTTTAACCGGAGATTAGCGTTAACCAGACATTGAGTAACCGGCCCTTAGATTGTAACGCATACACCATGTTCGAGGAATGTAATTGCAGGTGTTTTCCCGAGCTGGTACGAAGCTGATCTTTCGAAATTTCTTGAAGACGAGCAATTTGTCTCTTGCGGTCGATCATCAAAAAGACTCTTCTTTTTGGCCACTGAAAAAGAAAAGGTAAAGTAATATTTATAATTAAGAACACCTATTCATTTTATACTCACGCATTGTCAATTTTTCCAACTTGGCATATGCACTTGCTATGTTTTTGCCAATATAAATTCTTTTCTTTGGCATACTTCAATTGTAAGTCTCTAATCTGTTGCTCGTACATAAATTGCGTCTGCGTCAAGGTCTCTATACGATTGCCGCCTTGGTTTACATTGGCCTTATCCGACAACTGGCGTATGATAAGCTGCGCCATTTCCAACTCGTTTGACTTTTCTTTGAACTGATGTTCAACATCGGGAGCACGTTGCTGCATTACATCTAACAGCCTTTTCATTTCATACAGATGAGCCGCTTGATGTGGCCAACACCCAAAAGGTTTGTTTACAAAGTGCATTTTTGAGTAGTTGAACAAATGCCAGTGGGCAGCCAGCGGGTCAGTTGCTGGCAACAATTTGCAGACTTGGGCCAGCGTTTGTTGCGGCTGCCGGAAAAGTAGCTAAATAATGAAAGTAATTACAGTATATTTTGCTTAGCTGCACATCCTTCTTTGCACGAAAAACTTGTGCACTTAACCGAAAAAGGCACTTAAGCGAATTTTCTTTACTACTTCAATGAGGAAGGTATCCAACTCCCTATGAAACAGTTTTAAAAAAATTTAATATTTTAGGCAAAAAATATTTTTTTTCTTCATACATTTATTTTTACCGGCAAAACTGTTGATTATATAGAAAAACGTTATATGAACAGATTAAAGGAATTGTAATTTTTAATTTTTTTAAATTTGTTTGAGCAAAATCGGACTAGTGGTTCTCGAGTTATGTCAACAAAATACCACCAAAGGTGACAATTTCCCCTATATGATAGTTATATATATATCTCGATTCCTAGACGTGACCCAGCGAAACGCCGGGACACGTATAACTTGTTTTTGACCGATATAACATTTCCCGTTGGTTTCATCCCATCCCGATTTTGACTGTCGCATAGTGTAATTAATATTACGCCGTACATGATAATGAACTGTTAAATGCTGAAAACGCTTGTAACTTGTAGATCACTCAAACTTGGGTGTGCTTAATGCACTCTCTGGGCGGATGCGCTGGCAGGCATTGGGGTCTGTATAGCTATACAAACCTTGATTTTTTTTTTAATTAAGACTTAAATATATTCGGAAATTTAGAATTTGGCTTGATAAATTAACAAGATTTACGCTTTTCATAAAAATATAATCTTACAATGGACTATTTTTTATTTTAAACTTACATTTAAGAAAACTCCATTCAGTGCTATAATTACGATTTGAGTTTTCCAGTTTATAAAACACAAGCGTTAATTACGTACTTAACTATTGATATTATTCTTTATTAAGTATGAATATCAGCATACATTTAAGATTAATATTATACTTCACCTACATTTTGTTCATAAATAACACATAATTATGTATATTTTATCCTCAAAATGAACTTTTTCTAATCATGAGGCGAAATTCCCCACAGTAAGTGTTACCGTGCGCGCAAAACGAAAGCGCTGCACACAACCCAAAAGTACTCCTCGGGGACCAAATGGTGAAAAACTGCGAAAAGGTTTATTACTGTATATACTGTGATCGTTCTGCAAATTGTTACCAGCAACTGACCCGCTGGCTGCCCGCTGGTATTTGTGCAATTACTGAAAAAATGCAAATCATTATAATGATTGCAGTGTTTTAACACTTTCAGCAATTTGCATTGCATTTAATAAGTACACATTCTTTACTTTTAAACAACCAACTTACCATTTAAAATTAAATAAATAACACTTTGTAAACAAACCTTTCAATTTCGCCCCAGCTGTTCGATTCTTCTTCTTTTTCTTATTGAGTTCGTCTTTGCTCTCTCATTCTGGTATATTTTGACGTCATGGCCAGTTGCTCTCAGCTCGATTGGCGCAATCCTGTATTCTATCATTCTTGCCAAGCACCAAACGCAAAAATTTTCGCGTTCTGAGTACCCACAGTGAATGTAAACAAAAGTATTGTGTGACGTCAGCGTATGGGTGGATGCTGTCAAATCGACGAAGGGAGGGTTAGCGGTCCGCGAATGGCGCCACCTTCATTTTCTGCATCGTGTATACCAGGGATAGGCAGATTTTTGGCTCTTAAAGCAGTCAAAGAGCCAGCAAGTGCTTCGCAAGAGGTAAAGCAGTTCTCAGGGTGAAGAGGGTGTTAAAAATACATTACAATCATCATACATCCCCACTTTCACGACCTTCATCGCACAGCAGCTGCGGAAATACTAACAGTCAACAGCAAATTCAGCATCTCTCAAAAACTGAAATAATTATCATATATACCAGTGGTCGGCGCTTCATACCACAATTGTGGAAGATCAACTCACACGTATACTTAGTCTGCGTTCAAACACGGAAACTCGAGTTTCTTATTATCGGCGATTTCTCTTTTGGTGTTGCCCTTTGCATTCACAAACAGAAACTCTTTTGTACGCAATTGTTGTTGTCAGCTGTGAATCGCCAACTTGAATTACTCAGACGAACGAGAGCACAAAGCGTGTTTCCCGAGTACGGGCGACTCGGTACCCGTGCCCTTTCCTCGTCGCTCTCTCCCCTACAAGCTTCGAGTTTCCGCAACAAAAGTTTTCGTGTCTGAACGTCGACATACGCTCTATCGTTTAGTCGTTGGCTAGAGAGCAACGAATCAACATCGTGTTTGGATGTTGCGATTTGTTTCTTATATGCAAAAATGCCTTGCGAGAAATATTAGATGCTTGAAAATCTTTTGGTGACATGCAATGCCTTTTGTGCTATAAGTCATTTAAAATATTTATTTATTTACAGTCTACAAAGTCAAATGCTTCTTA
This sequence comes from Rhagoletis pomonella, assembly GCF_013731165.1. Classification (NCBI taxonomy): domain Eukaryota; kingdom Metazoa; phylum Arthropoda; class Insecta; order Diptera; family Tephritidae; genus Rhagoletis; species Rhagoletis pomonella. Next base: position 67,458 of record NW_023458757.1, read on the forward strand.
CAGACTAATTAATTAATTAAAAATAGAAAATAATTGGAGCTTAAATCTATCCAAACTTGCACTAAAATCGAGATCTTCGTAATATCTGTTACATAGCCGAATTGATCTACTGATTGGCTCATAGAACGCATAACTAAAATTTGAATAAACTGGCTAACAATGGACAATTGATGTGCTCATTCATGACATTATATGCAAAAATAAGGGACGAACAAATTCTTCTTTCACGAAGAGTTTGGAGCCCCATCAACTTACGTCTGGCAGTATATGATGCAAGGCCATTCTGCCAATTAAGTTTGAAATAAGCAATTTTAGTGAACACTCTTTGAACCATTTCGATTTTTGCTGACTGAGTATCGTAGTACGGATTCCAAATGAATGAGCAGTATTCAAGTCTACTTCTTACCAACGAAACATAGAGCGACTTCAAAGTCAAAGGATCTTTAAAGTCCTCAGAGTTCCTCCTTATGAAACCAATCATGGCAAATGATTTGGCAATAATAAAGTCAACGTGCTTAGAGAAGGAGAGCTTCGAGTCAAAGTAAACACCTAAATCCTTCATCTCAAAGGTGCGGAATAAATCAAAGTCATTCAATTTGTAATTAAATTGAATGGTGTTATTAATTCTTGAATATGTTACAATAAAACATTTATTCCCGTTTAAAAACAAGCTATTCATGGTGCACCATTCTTCAAAGCTATTAAGATCACGTTGAAGTTTAGCACAGTCCGACAGGTCTCGAACTCTAAGAAATAATTTAACATCGTCAGCGAAAATTAAACTTTTAGCGAATTTAAATTGATACGGCAAGTCATTAATGAATATAAGCAACAAGAGAGGTCCACAATGAGTCCCTTGTGGGATTCCTGACCAGGCATTAACAAGCAAACTTGATTTCGTAGACCCAATTGTAACCACAAGCTTCCTTCCACGTAAGAAGCAAGTTAGAAACTTTAAAAGTGTACCGTAGGCCTGTAATTTATGCACTAACAATGAGTGATTGACTTTGTCAAATGCCTTAGAGAAGTCTATGTAAATTACATCAAGCTGAGAGCGATTTTCAAAAGCTTGAACTACCTCATTTGTTACTAAAGCTAGATTAGTACACGCTGATCTACCAGGATAAAATCCGTGTTGGCAATCCACAATAGCACTGCTTAAATGATCAAATAACTTTTTATGGAGTATGAAATCAAATAGTTTAGCCATGGTGCTCTGCTTAACAACTGGTCTATAATTACAAATGTCATTACGGTCACCAGATTTGAATATAGGGACTATTGAACATAATTTCCAAGGCTCAAGAAAATATCCACTTTTTAAGCTTTTCTGGAAAAGCAGTGCAATAGGGTTAGCTAAGCAGTCAGCGCAGTTTTTGAAAAACACAGGAGAAAATCTTTCAGTATCTACCTTAGAGCTTGAATTCAAGTTCGAAATTGCCAGGCGAACATCATTTGCAGAGATTTCAAAAGAACTAATTGTTGGTAATTCAGTATGGGTAAAGTTGGGAAACGTAGAAGTATTATGTTTTGTGTAAGGTTGCAAGTATCTTCCGTATTATCAGACATTAAACCATCATATTCCATGCTAGTAGGAAATCCATTAGTTTGCCTCTTTGAATTTATGAAAAACCAAAATTTAGAAGGATTTGACTTCAAGTCCGATTCCACTTTGAACATATATTGCTTAAATAGAAACGTGTGGAGAGAGTCGAACTTCTTTCTCAGAAAAAAAAATTTCTGCCGATCCTCTTCATTATTACTATTTCTCAGCTTTTAATATGCTTTATTTTTAACATTTTTTAAATGGGAAAGCTTTGAATTGAACCACGGAGGTTTTCTATTTATTACGATTTGCCTAGATGGAACATCATTGGAGATGGCTTGCAGAAATCATTGACGTATAATATCGTAATGATCCTCCAGTCTAGCTAAAGACTCCAAAAATGACCAATCAATGTCACGCAAAATTTATTCATTGCAGAAAAGTCTGCCCGAAAGTAATTATATTCCACTGCAGACTCAAGCGGCTTCTATTCAAAATTATAAAATTCAAAATTAACATCCAGAGCTTTATGATGCAAACTATTATCTAAAATAGGCGCTGGGCTTTCAAAGCATGATATTTTAAGTTCTGCAGTAGCAAAAATCAGATCTAAGAACCTACCATTATTGTTTGAAACCGAGTTACATTTCTTAAAACCGTGCGAAAACATTAACAAACTAATTCATCTATTTCAGACTTGATATTCGTAGGCAATATGTTATTACTATGATTCTGCCAAGAAATGCTACTTAAATTAAAATCTCCTAGGAAAATAATCTCATCAGACGGCTTAGCATTGTTCATTATATCTACAAGATTATCTAAATGACTTTGATAAACAGCAATATCACTATTAGGCGGAATATAAAATATTAAGAACAAAATAGTTTTATTGTTAGTAAACTTAACACTAACACAAATTTGCTCCAGATCACTACCAACACCATTCAGATTAACAGCTTTGCTGCAAAAATCCGTCTGACTGCAAGTAAAACGCCGCCGCCTCTAACAAGGCCCGTAGTATCTGAGCAGCGATCTTTTCGATAAACATAATAGTCGTCGCCGAAAAA
>NW_023458757.1:85073-109037 GCF_013731165.1 Rhagoletis pomonella
GTTGTAAAAACGTAAAAAGCCGTCAGCATTTCGCTGTCTAACAAGAAAAACATGCATTTGCTTTGATGAGACAATTTCTGTTAAATTTATTTTTCCTCTGGCTGGGCTCTGTTAAAATTCGATTGTCTCTGGCTGGCCGCTCTTAAAATGCGCTTCGCCTGTTTTGTTGGTATTTGACAGTTTCCACGCTGATTCGTTCTTGGACCTTCTCTATAAATATACGTTCTCTGGTATATCAAACCAACTGCGCCAAGGTGTATTAAACAAGGTGGTGTTGGGGAGACAGCTGAGTTTTTCGCCGTGGAGGCCATTACATCAAAATGATGTGTTTGTTGTAACTCATACCAATGAGAGTATGGACATCAGCGTATAATTTGTTAGTGTAATTTTTTACTTATATACGGCCAACACCACCTTGTTAAGTACGCCTTGAACTGCGCTGTAAGCCACGATCAGAGGTGGGCACTACCACAAACAATCGTTCGTTAGAAGTGAGAATGTGTTAGTGTGCCTAATTAATTTTGCATGCTGCCGCGTTCTCATCGTTACGCTCTTGCTTGTATACGTACACGCGATGTTTACGCTCTTTGAGCGTGTGCTCGTTCTCTGCCCATGCCTGGCCACGATTGAGAGAATACAAAGGTTGCGCCGATCTCGGACCGCTATTCCTCTCTTAACGAATTTGACAGAATCGTTGTTTGCATGACGTCACACTGGTGCAACTTGTTTACGTTATCCTTGCAACATTTTTTCTTCTTCTTCCATTCTTGCTCACGTTTTGGCATTTCTCTCTCGCAATTGCACCAGTGTGACGTCACACAAAAGTTATTCTCAAAAATCCTCTCTGATCGGCGCAATCTTGTATTCTATCATTCTTGGCTGTAAGCAAAAGCAAATGATTTCGTTTTATGCACAAAATAGACCACACACAAATATTTGCGCAAATACCAATTAGTACAAATAGGAATCGAATAACAATCTTATTTGTACTAATTTGTATTTGCGCAAATATTCGTGTGGTGTATTTTGCGCATTACTAAAACTACCGCAACTATTTGGTTTTAAAAAATTAAGTAGGCAGCTCTGGTCAAAAAGTGAAATTTGTTTACTTTCAACAGCGCGTAACTTTTCGGTTTGCCAAAAGTATAATAAAATAGATTGGAAAATGGAAATAATCAAAAACCGGGATACTTGGAGTGATCGGGAAATTCGAGAAATGTTGCATATTATAAATGAAAAGCATATAATGCAACTAATCGATAAAAAACTAAACGCAACAAGAGTATATTTCAAGACATTGCAAATGAGTTGAAAAATAAAAATGTTGTAAAAAGCGACGTGCAAATTCGCAACAAGCAAAACGAAACAATAATAAAAGCGGAGCTAAGAGCACTTTGAGTTGCTGGACCAGATCTTGGGACATCGTCCAGTGTTGGAGGCAGAAGGAGTAGACGTTGCTGAAATTGATATTGAAAATATGGACGTTCTCACTGAATTTGGTGAAAGCACTGAATATACTGAAAAAGAAAAATCAAGTAATTGGTCTCAGGACGAATTGACTGAAGTGGAAGTTTCTGCCAGCAATAATAACTTGCGTAGTTTCAAACGAGTAAGTAAGTTTGTAGATGACGACAAGCTAAATTATGTATATACTCAATAATTGGGTTTTTTCACAGCAGCAGACTTACCAAAAAGTGGTTGAATCTTTTACAAAAGACTGGAAAGAATCACAGAAGAAATTACTTGAGACCATGAAGGAGCAGGATGAAAAATTGATAGATATACAAAGCAAAAAGCAAGAGGAAATTTTGGAAAAAAATATGAAAACAATGGAAAAGATTCTAGAAAAAGATCGAGAGGAGAATGCTTAAATGCTGCAAGAATTTCTAAGCGCAATGCAACCAATGCAGCCGTACGTCTTCCAGGCACCAACACATTTCTATAGGGAGTCTCCATCATCCAGTGTTATTTGTGTACCATTGCCTAAAGGATCCTCAAAGACCAAAGATGAGTCTGCTTAATTTTATGTACACTCAAATTTAATAATTACACTTTTAAATTCAATAAAATACAAGAAATTTTTAAATTACAAATGGTTTGCTGTACTGTAAAAAAAGTAAATTGAGGATAATAGTAACAGTAGCAATCCTTTATATTAAAAAAAAAAACAATATGTGCATGGTCGTTAATATTCAACTGTGCATAAGAAACTCTAAGCAAGGGCTTACAATTTTCGGCGCCGGGGATAAGCGATGAAATAGAGGCATGACGTTTTGACGAGTTTTTATTTTTTAATTTTTAATTAAACCGTACCAATTATTTGTACAACGATTTTGGGTTGTTGGTACCAAACGCGTGACCCGAATGAAAATCTTTCACACACACTTGTAGACAAGAGTCTACACTTTATTAAAAAAAAAAATATCGGTGTTTTGAGCGCCACGCCTAGTCCCCTCCACCCCACACAAAAATCGCATTTTTACTTTTATTTTACTTAAATTTTTTTACCAAAATATATGTATGTAGTTAATTAGTAGTATGTATTAGTAGTGGTATTTTTTATTTATTTTTTGTTCGTAGGAGAGGGAAATGCTTTATGCACTGGGCGGGGGCGCTAGTCTCTATACTACCTTCCCCGAGTGTGGGACTCCCACCGAAGCGTGTTGGGCTACCCACTAAAACCCAAACTCCTACCGCCCGCGCAAGAATCCCGCATCTGGCACCGTAATTCTGCATGTCTTCAGATGCAGGAGCGCGCTGTTAGAGCCTTGGGGCTGCTCTTTTGTAGGGGTGTATCATTCGGGTGTCCTCAGTAGAAATCGTCCCCTCGTTTGCAGCGGAGTACGAATTTCACGTATCTCGCCACTGCTTCCCACTTTTCTGCGCTGGAGATCATTACCCCAACTATGTTGTTCGGAGTTATGTCTCCGTGTCTTTCTTCCAACATTCTGCGCGAAATCAAGAAGTGTTCGCAGGTGAAGAATGTGTGGTACACGTTATCTGCGACGTTTCCACAGTAGTGACAGAACGGGGAGTCCACCCTTCCCATTCTATGAAGATATTCTCCGAAGTAACCATGACCGGTGAGGAATTGCGTCAGGTAGAAATCGACTTCCCCATGTGGTCTGTTCAGCCATGTTTGAAGGTCGGCTATCAGAGAGTGCGTCCATCGACCTTTTGTGCTCGCGTTCCAGTTTTGTTGCCACTGCTGGATCAGTTGCTCGCGCGCCCTTGCCGCGGCAGCTACTTGACCTATCTCGGCACTGAGATTGTAAATCTCTTTTCGCTCATAAGCAAGTAGCTCAATTGGCATGACGCCAGAAATAACTAGAACCGCGTCCGCGGATACTGTACGGTATGCAGAAGCAATGCGTAGTGCCCCTCTACGCTGGACCGAAGACATTTGAATTAGGTATTTTTTGACTTTCAATGCGTCAGCCCATATTTCTGCCCCGTACAGGAGTACCGATTGGACCGCTGTCATCAGAAGCTTCCTGCGGCATGGCTTCGGGCCGCCCACGTTTGCCATCAGCCGGCTTAGAGCCACCGTGCTCTGCGCAGCTTTTTCACATACTCCATGGATGTGTTCCCAGAATGTGAGTTTGCTGTCAAGCTTCACCCCTAGGTATTTTGTAGACCTACAAGTCGTCACGAGTTGAGGTCCGACCATCATATTTATAATTGTTGGGATCCGTTTTCTGGTCAGGAGCACGATCTCCGCTTTGGCTGTAGCCAATTGCAGACGTGATCGCTCGTCCATCCACTGACGTTGCGCATGACCTGGTTTAGCTCGAGCTGTGCTAGCTGGACATTTCCTGCTGTTATGACGGCGGCCGCGTCGTCCGCGAAGGCGACAAGGAAGGCACTCTCCGGCATTTCCGTGCGCAACAGACTGTCATACGTGGCGTTCCAGAGGTCCGGGCCAAGTACAGACCCCTGTGCCGCTCCGCCGGTTATACGTCTCTTTTTCTGACCTTGTGTTGTGTCGTACAAAAGCCAACGGTCTCTGAGGTAGTCCCGGATCATATCAAGCAAGTATGTTGGAACCTTGAATGACCGTTCCAAAGCCTCCAGCATATCGTCCCATCTTGCCGAGTTGAAGGCGTTCTTGACGTCCAGTGTGACTAGCAGCACTATTGGCCGCGCCTGGTGGCAGGCTTTTGCGGCCTTATGTACCGCCTCGACTACTTCGCCAATTGCTCCTATAGTTGAGTGTCCCTTCCTGAAGCCATGTTGTCGGGGTGAAAGGCCTCCCTCGCTTTCTATGGATGACGTCAAGCGTATTTTGAGCAGACTCTCCATCATTTTGCCTGCTCTGTCTAGCATGCAGAGTGGCCGGAAGGATGAAGGAGAGTTTGGGTCCCCTTTGCCCTCGGGTATAAGGACCAGTCTCGCCATCTTCCATTGGCTTGGGAAGACTCGGGCCCTAAGGCAGCTGTTGTGCATGTTAAGCAGGAGATCAGGGCTCGTTTTCGCTGCTAACCTGATTGCCTCCGCTGGTATGCCATCTGGGCCTGGAGCCTTGCCGGCTTTCATGCTTCGCAGGGCTAGCTTCAGCTCGTCTGTCGAAAACAGTGGTGCCTCAGCTTGCTCCTCGACGAACACTGTATCGGCTCTTAGTGGATGTGTGGGAAATAGCGCATCCACTATATTCTTAACTCGAGCCTTATCCATCGCTTGCGATGATGTATGAAACTTTTTCATCACTATTTTGTATCCCTGGCGCCAGGGATCGCGATCCACTTCGTCACATGGCGCTTTCCAGCAGTTCCGTATACTCTTCTGTATCTCGGCCCCAAGTGCTTTCTTAGTGCTTTTGTAGGCTGCTGCTCTGGTCAGCGCCTCAGGTTTGCCACGAGCGCGCATTGCGAGTCTCCGCATGCTATGGCAGGCCCTTCGCAGCTCAGCAATTCGGTAATCCCACCAATATACGTGCTTTTTACCTGACCATGCTCTCCTCTGTGGCATTGAGGCTTTGCATGCCCGGTGAATGCAGCGCATAGTTTCTTCGACCAGCTTAGTACAAGACTCCCCGTTGTGGATATCTCCCCTTGTCGGTGAAATACCTTGGGAATCTGCTAGGAGTGACGTATGGAACTTGCGAACATCGACCCTAGACGGGTTCCATCCTGGTTTCCTGCGAGGGATACTACGTGTTTGCCCTCGCGTTATGTCAGTGACATGGAAGGTGATGTAGTTGTGGTCGCTACGACTCAGGTCTTCCATCAATCTCCATCCGTCAGCCCTTCGGAGAAGGCTTTCTGAGACCAGGGTTATGTCAGGGATAGAGTATCCAAAACCCGGCTTCCGATATGTAAGGGTCGTTCCGGTGTTGAGGACGGTCAGGCCAATGCGGGCTGCCATTTCAAGGACCAGTCTTCCCCTGGTGTTTGTTTGGGGCATACCCAATTCCATGCCTCTTGCGTTGAAATCTCCAGCAACAATTATGTGGCCAGTTATATCGCGCAATTCGACTACAAGGTCTTCGAGTTTTTCCCTGAAGACAGGGACTGTGTCGTTTGGAGACAGGTAGCAGCTCACCAGAGCGATTTGCGCCATTTTAACCCAGACGTAGCAGCGTCCGACACCGCTGCTCTCTGCGCGATGGTTGGGGTTAGCAATGATTAGTTTGGCGAGACTCTTCTTTTTTCTCACCCTCTTCTCTTTTTTGCGGCTGGTCGCCTCGCCGTTATTGACCAAGGGCTCACCTGGCGCTGGCCCTGGCTTAGGCTTTCTGCTTTTTCCAACCATTTTCCATTGATTAGCTGGTACGGTTTTCTGTGCATTATTATTATTATTACCATTATTGTTATTAGGATTATTAATAATAATAATTTTACTACTATTATTATTATTATTATTAGTAGTATTTTTTTTCTTTTCCGGCTCGCCTGTAGGGGAGTCGGATCGAGTTCGAGCTCTCTTTTGCGAGCCAGGGCCAGTTTTCTGCAGCTCGAAAAGGGTAGACCCCTTCCGGCGCTGCTCTCGGAGGTAGCTTAGTATATTTAGGCTCTCCCTGTTTGCAGCAGCTGGCGTTTGATAACCACCATCCCGGCTGCCGTTTGCAAAGGTGTACCCTTCTGCACCACGTCGACGGCTTTATCCGTGCTCGTGGTGCCGGCTTTTGCCTGCAGAGGAGTTTGTGGCGGGGAGCGCACAACTCTACTGCTCTTTCTAAATGCGCTGCATTCTTCCTCGGGAGCATCTAAACCTATTACATTTGTTTTTGTTATTTGTTTAATCATGTCAGTTCTATTGGGTCTCCGCTTCAAGCCGCTATCACCACACGTAGCACAGTCACTTTAAGTGTCCCGAAGTTCCCCATCGCGAGGGTTGACACAAGTCCTTATGGGATATTGTGTTCAGAGCCAAGACAGCGCGAAACCAGGAGTAAATCTCAACTGGACCTGTGCGGCCAACTAAATGGCGACGTGTATTGAACGTACTTGAAGACCTGCCAGGGTTTTAACGAGACGGAGGCGATTGCAGCATTAGCCCACCAGCCATTTCTGTGAGGTGTCACCCTCATATACTAAAGTGGCGGAATACTGCTCTCGCCAGCCCAATATCGAACTAATCGTATACATGCTCCAGTATGCCATGAACAGGATCTAACTGGTCTCAATCCTGGGATGCTTTATGGGAGGCGGCATCTGTTCGCCCGGACACAGGAGATTTATTAAGCATTTCTGATCTTTTAAATCAGGCCCTCGTCTCCTGCCGCTCTTGGTCTGGGACTGCTTATTGGTTATTCGCAGCTAACCTACCGGAGTAGGCCGTTCACGATCCGCCCTGTGTGACCCCGGTAAGGTCCTGAGCTTAGCCCTTACATTTAGTAGTGGTATTAGTAGTATTAGTATTATTATTATTATAAGTATTATTATTAATATTATTAGTATTATTGGTATTATCATTATTATCAGTATTAGTATTAGCAGTATTATTAGTAGTATTAACTGCATTTGTTAGTAGTATGTATGTAGTTAATAGCTCCTAATCATAATTCATATACAAATTTCATGGACGGACAATTTTCTATTTCTGTAAACTTGTGTTATTTGGTTTTATTTAAATATGAGATTTTCGCACTGGAAAATTATCTTTTAAAAAGTTTTTAATATTATCGCGCATGTGTTTCGGATCACTATTTTCCTCCCTAATGATTTCATTGGAAACTGCATCTTGTGGTTGGGGAAATTCGATTTGATTCTGCATGTCCGTGCACCAAGAGTCCAAAAAGCGCTGTTTTTCTGTTTCGACAAAGTTGTGTAATATTGAACACGCCAAAGCAACAAAAGGAATAAATCCTGGATCAACATCCATTATGTTTGAGAGGCATCGCCAACGACCTTTTAGTCTACCGAATGCGTTTTCCACAACTATTCGCCCAGAACTAATATAGCAGTTAAATGATTCTTCTTCGGGCTCCAGATGGCCAGTGTAAGGATTCATAAGCCATGGAAGCAATGGGTAGGCAGGATCACCAATCAGCATAATGGGCGTTTGCATTCCATTGACGTCAGTGTAGTAATTTGGTATCATTTGCGACGAGTACTTGTAAAGTCCAGACTCCCTAAAGACAGTAGCGTCATGGGTGCTTCCTGGAAATTTTATACTCACATCACGGAATCTTGAAAAATACATTGGTTTTAATGTCACTGCAGTTTATTTTATTATTTTGGTGGATTAAGCTTACATGTAATTATTACCAACTACTGCTTGCATCACTATCGATGGCCATCCTTTTCTATTTAGATAGTCTTGATAGCCATCGCTGGGGGGCAAAATCGGGATGTGTGTTCCTGAAAATTAAATTATTTTGTTCAATATCGGATTTTTCGCTCATTGGAAGTTTTTGATTAACATCAATTGCACCAATGATATTAGGTATATTGGTTATTTTTTGAAAGGCAATAGCGATTGTTTTGGCCTCCTCTAGCTTTGGAAAATAAAAGTACTCCGCTCGAAGCTGCAGTATTGCTTTAATTACGAGGTAAAAGTACTTGTGTACCGTACTTTTATGCACCCCAAACACATCCCCAACAACACGGTACTCTGCACATGAAGCGATTTTAAACAAGCATAGCGCGACTTGGTGTGAAATTGTCAAAGGTGGTGTCACAAATACCTCTGGACAAGTTAGATAAGGCGACAATTTTTTACAAAGCATGTTAAAAGAATCTTTGCTCATGCGGAATAGCTCATAATAAAAGTTTTCGTTTCCTGATTGTTGTAGAAACCACAGGTAACTATCAAGTCGCACTCGACGATGAATGCTGCGAAATCGGGGAACGTTTACTCGAAAGAATATTTCTGGCAAGTCGCTTTGGAACGATGCGATACATTTCAATGAGCTTTTTTCATGGTACGAGTTCTGCAACACTTGGTGGTGGTAGTTAAAAAATGTTTGAAAAATAACTTTTCGTTTTCTCCGCATCCGCTCCATTAAATAATAAAATAAAAACTTGTGTGTATTGTATTCCATCTTTTTCTTATGAATGCTGCTTTTAAATTGAAAAACAGCTGATTTTTCACGCGTTTTGAAAGTGTGTTCATTGAACACACTAATTTCGGTATGTATAAACGCTTGTAACACAAGCGTGATACATTGACACGAGTATATATGAAACCGTTTTAGGTGCCATACAAACAAGGTAATGTTGACCGCGAAAATAAGTCTTCTTCGTCTTTCTCCCCGTCAAAGAGGTTAACGCGTCTTTCTTTGTCCTCGCCTATGTTAAGAGTTCTTCTTCGCCGAATTTTTTTTACGTGTCTTTTTTCGCTGTCAACTTTTGAGCTCGCGTCTTTATTCGTATCTAATGATGATATGTATGTATGTACAGTAAAATAAATCGTTATACTCAGCTAATTTGGTTTTATTGTACTAGCTGTGTTTTAGTTTTACCAAATATTATGTTAGCTATGTTTTTAATAAATTTGACATTGAAAAAATAATTAATACTGAAAAAAATGTTTGGTAGGTTTTGGTTGGTTATGGTAGGAAATTTAGGTAGGAAAAAACATGTGTCTGTGGCAAAGCTGGTGGGAAGCACACTTGTGCTCAGAGTTGGCGAGACAGCAACGAATTAACCTCGCGCATAGCTGTTCTGCTTTGTTACTTGAATTCAAAAATGCCTTGCGAAAAATAAGTATGTACATACATACTTTGCTTGAAAATGCTTTTGGTGGCAGGCAATGATTTGACGTGGTTGCATCCAAATGAATTTTTAAATTTTTAGTTTAAGTTTTTATGTATGTACATACCATACCTATCGCTCATTGACTTCAATACTATCTTAACTCAAAGAACTAAAAACTCGAGAAAAACGGCTTTAAAGTTTTTAATTTGCATATATCTACTCCCATGGTAAAAACTAATACATATTTTTTTCTAGTGAGTTACTGATAATTGTTACAGGTTTGAAACTTTTACACATCATAGGAAAGAGGTAACGTTCATTCTTAACACGATTTTTTATTTTTTTTGGATTATGACACTTTTCTAGTAAATGATCTATGCCCATATGTATATATGTTAAATATATGTATTTATTATATGATTTTATTGAAGCCCGATAGTTTAAAAATTTTGTTCTAGTTCTCGTAGTTTCCTACTAGGTTGCACATGCGGAGCAGTTTTCTTGTTCTCACCAACATAGTCACAGTTCAACTTTTGGCGACCACAAATGTACATGTATGCATATGTTCTCATTCTCTTTTAATGTTTGCATTAGTAATGAGAGTCGGAGTACAATCTGTTTTATTACGCTCTTCTTCCCCCTTCATGCTGGCTCTTGATGCCCCCCTCATCAAGCTCCTAAGGTTGCAAACAGAGTGGAAGCGAAGCCGAAGACGAAGATGAAGATGAAGCCGAAGACGAAAAACAGTGCAGTAGTAAACATATGAAAGTGATCACAGTGCAAGCAAAGACGGAGACGAAGATGAAGATGTTGCGCAAGCGGTCAGCTTGAAACAGTGCGGTACTGTTTTCAAAGACGAATCGCTTGCTGTGATGAGTTGTTTACAATTTATTTTACTGTTTGCAAATGTGAAAAAACGCGTTTTTTAAGAAATTGGCTAAATTTTCGGGCAAAATGTAATCAAACGTATTAATTGGCATTCTTGTATATTCGAAAAATGTCTGTCCGTCTTGCCGTAACACATAATACAAGTGGCGAAATTCTCCAAAAGCTGTCCTATACAAATTATTTCATGAATTGCTGTTTTTTCTTTATTTTCTTTTGATTTAATCTAAAAAAAGGGTTTTATTTAGAAACAAAGCTTCATATCATTTATCTTCCACTATGTACACTCGCCAGCTTGCCCGCAACGCAAGCAATGCGTCTTCGGATTCGTCTTCATCTTCGTCTTCGGCTTCGCTTCCACTCTGTTTGCAACCTAAATGAGCCAAGCCGGCTCCTCAGTGCAAAAGGCTCCTGGGAGCCAATTTGCCCATCTCTGGTGTATACCATTGTAGGTATACTAAGTAGTCACGGTTCGGATATTATCATTTGTGATTATTCCTTTTCATTCATTTATGACATTTATCTTGATCGATAATATTTCAAATTTACTTTACATTCACTTAAAGCGAAAGAAAAATCCCAACAAATTATTATGGCTCATATTTGGAATGCAATCAATAAAAAAATTTCCGCTGTCATTTGGGAACACAAAAATCAAAGAAATTGCTTCTCATTGCAATATGAGAAGTCCGAACATCGCCGATGTCGGCCGCCCATAAATAGGAAAAAAGATCACAACAGGTTATCGCGAAAAATTTTCAACGGCGTTGCATGGGATTTTTCGCGTTTGTTTTGGTGATGAATTTGGTTATAAAGCATACATATGGGCATTAGCTCGAACTTTCGCATGCGTCGCCAGTTTTTATTCGGAAACATAATTTTCGCTGGTTTATTAACAAAAATCAGGTTACATGTGTTGTGTAGATTATGAATGTAAAATCAATTAATTAACTTGTAGTATTTGGAGAGAAGAATCGAATGCAGCCCGTTAGAAGTATTTGCTTGCAATATAAAAGGAGTTAGGAAGAATCAAAATGGCGTGACTCCTTTTTTTAAATTCTGACACTCGCTGTTTTTAAAATATACTGTAGCTGGTGCGTGCCTAAAATTATTATCGGACAACTTCTACAGAGTTCTGGAGCATTAAAAGATTCGATGTAGACGTGGCAGGCTTATGTGATCTCATTAGAAGATAGTTAAAAAAACAAATTCTTTAAAAGGTTACGGCGCGTGCACAAAAGTAAAAATGCATATTTTTTTTATCAGCACATCGTCTGCAATTGCAAAATTTAGCCAACTACGTATGCGCTCCATTGTACAATATATGTACACCACTTTTTTATTTGTTCTTTAAAAAGTTACAGAGCGAAAAAGAAGTAAGAAAAATTACAAAAAAAAAACTATATATATCTGGGCTGTGCAAGGGCGAGGCCGAAAAGAGCCAAATGTAAATTCTAAATTCTACAAAGAGCCACAAAAAACAACAAAAACAAAAATTTTATTTTTAAATAAAATTATTATTAGCAATTAAAAACATTGACTTTATTATTATTCTAATACACGTAAGATAGATATTAAAGAAAATTCAAAAGATCACTGGCCGAATTTTCAAAATCTGGTTTTAGGTCAGTTAAAGCCGTTCGTAACACTTCAGTTAAATGTTGGTTCATCAATTGTGAACGGTACTGTTGATACAAAGATATTTTTCTTTGCCAGCACGAAACTTAGGAAGTGGGGGTGTGCAAATGTTGGCCAGCGAATAAATTGTAACAGCAATGAGCAAAGATATGCTTGTCCGTATGTGATGCGGAAAACTAGCTTAGCAACTGTCAGCAAAATCCAACGTACCAAAGCGAAGACAATAAAAAGCGACCCGTTCCAAATGAGAGATCGATATGCTGTGTTTTATTAGAATTCAATTTATGTATGCATAACTAAAATATTAAGTGAGACTGAGAATGAGTGCAATGAGACGTTGATTCTTAACGTTAGGTGTGTGTGCATTTGTATACATATGTGTGTTCACAATGAGTGTGTTTTAGTTTATAAGTACATTACGGGTGGTTATTAACTCATGAAATGAGTGTTTTTTAATATTTGCTATTAATGCTATTAGGGTGATCCAAGATCCCGGCCCCGTTGAAAGAACCATCTTTCAAGATACAGGTAGGAGGGCTAATTTGTGTATCGGGCGGCAACAATGTCCATTAGCAGTGCGAAGGTGCACAACGCGAACTTTACCATCTCTCTCAAGCACGGTGGATTCGATGCGACCAAGTTTCCAGCGCTGTGGTGGTAGGTTGTCGTCATGAATTATTACTAGGGCTCCAACTTTGAGGTTTAGTGTAGGTGTCGCCCATTTGACCCGTGCGCGCAGTTCGTTAACGTAGTCTGCAGACCAGCGACGCCAAAAGCGTTGTTTAATTGAGGTGATCATCTCAAAATGATCTAGACTGGAGATATTTTTATGTTCCAGGGAACGCTCAGGTAGGCCTCGTAGTGAATCACCAACCAAAAAATGTCCAGCAGTCAGAGCTCCGAAATCATTTGGGTCTGACGACAGTGGCGAAAGTGGACGGGAGTTGAGTATTGCTTCTATTTCAGCAGCGACGGTGCTCAGCTCTTCAAATGTTAGTTTAGTGTTTGCCAGTCTGCGATTAAGAAGACCCTTTGCGCTCTTTACAGCGGCTTCCCAGAGGCCGCCGAAGTGAGGTGCCCTGGGAGGAATAAAATGAAAATTGATAAAGTCTGATGAACAAAATTTGAAAATTTCATTTTGTGTCTCAGGATTAAACAGAAATTGCTTAAGCTCTTTAAGGTGATTGGCTGCTCCGACAAAATTCGTAGCATTATGGCAAAATATATCGCAAGGCATTTTCCGACGACTACCCATGCGTTTAAGTGAATTTAAAAAGCCTTCGTGGACAAATCTGAGACTACCTCAATATGAACTGCTTTGGTCAGCAAGCAAACGAAAACAGCCAGATACGACTTGTTCGGTGGCTTTCCACGAATGCTCAAGTATGTGTTGATGGGTCCACAAAAGTCGACCCCGCAGAGTTCAAATGGACGGGCAGGTGCGAGGCGAGCAGCCGGTAGCGGTCCCATGACCTGCTGCAACAGCTTTGGTCTGTAACGGACACAATGTACACACGAGCGCACAATACGACGAGCGACATCCCTGGCGTTAACTATCCAGAATTCGAGGCGAATTAAAGCTACTAATGCCTTAGGACCTGCATGGTAATTTTGCAGGTGTAAATGACGAAGGTGTTTTGCCACAAATTGCGAGTTGCTGGGCAATAAGACTGGATGCTTTTGAGAGTCCGGCAGATCTGCATACTCCAAGCGACCACCAACCTTAATAAGTTCGAAACCGCTTGAGTTGTCTAAAAATGGTGTAAGAAATTTTAAGTTGCTCTTTAGTGGCAGATTTTTTCTTAGCAAATGGAAGTCGTCGACGAAATGTTGTTGCTGAATATTCCAAACGATAGAGTGTAACGCACGTCGCGGTTCCTGAGGTGTGGGCAAAAAAGTCGTTGATCTGGAAATTTTTCTGCATGTGTCACTGAACCTGAACATCCGAGCAATGAGTCGTAGACAGCGCATATATGAGCTGATTTTTTCAATAGTATCCAGGATGTAGTTCGTTTCTGCAACAACAGCAAACAAGCTTTTTCTCTTTTCTGCGTTTATTACGTTAATATCGACGTCAAGTTTGCTCTTTTTGGCGGGCCACGACGACTTGTCTTCACGTAGAAACCATGGGCCTGAAAACCAGTTCGATGCTTTCAAGTCAGTGGAAGTACAACCACGAGATACCAAGTCTGCGGGATTTTGTTGAGTCGGTACGAATCTCCAATATCCGTTTGCTGTCAGCTCCTGTATGTCGGAGACCCTGTTGCCTACAAACGTTGACAATGAGACCGAGTGCTGTTGCAGCCAATGAAGCACTAGTTGCGAATCGGTCCAAGAGTATGCTGAAATGGGTTTGTCTGAGAAAATGGTTTTTACCTTATTGTACAACTGTGCAAGAAGATGCGTTCCGCAAAGCTCGAGTTTCGGAAGCGATTGTTTTTTGACAGGAGCCAATCGTGACTTCGATGTCAGCAAGTGAACAGCAATATTTCCATCTGTGCCTTCAGTGCGCAAGTACAAAGAACAACCATATGCTCGAATCGATGCGTCGCAAAAGCCGTGAATTTGGAGATTGCATGCGTTTGGCTGTTGACAATAACGAGGCACCGCGAGCGTTGATAGCGAACCGAGAGACATTTGCTCCAAGCGTGTTGCAGGTTTTGTGGCACGGACTCGTCCCAATCGAGCTTTAAAAGCCACAGTTCTTGGAGTACGATTTTGGATGTGATCAGAAGAGGTGCAAGCAATCCGAGCGGGTCGAAGAGTGATGAGGCGATCGAAAGGATCGTGCGTTTTGTGACCGCAGTATGAATTTCCTTTGGTGCAAATGTAAACAGGAACACATCTTCCAGTTGATCCCATGTGATACCAAGTGTTACTAAATCTTCTGTGAAGTTGAGCTCTTTTGATGTTTGGCATTCCCTGAAGTCTACGTGGTTGGAGTGCCATTTCGACAATGGAAAGCTACCTCTCTCGAGAACTGCACTAACTTGGCTTTTTACCGTACGCAAGGCATCAATGCTGTCAGCTCCACAAAGCATATCATCCACATAGAAAGACGACTTCACAACCGAGGCACCAACTGGCAACTCATCCATGCACTTGTCTGCTAAATAGTGAAGGCTTCGCACTGCACGATATGGAGCCGAGGCCGTTCCGTATGTGATGGTATTTAGTTGATATGTGCGGAGTTCCAGATCTGGAGAAGCTCGCCAAAGAATATAGTGGTATTTACGATCATTATTGTTCAAAAGTACTTGCCTGTACATCTTGGTGACGTCTGCAGTTATAGCGTATCGAAACAAGCGAAATCGTAGCAACAATATGTACAGCTCTTGTTGAATTGTTGGTCCAACTAAAAGTAGATCTTTTAATGATTTGTGCGATGTCGTCCTACATGAGGCGTCGAACACGACACGAAGTTTTGTTGATTCGCTGTTCGGCTATAGGACACAATGATGAGGTATGTAAAAATGAGGCTCATCTAAATTTTGGTTTGCCACAACGGACATATGACCGAGGTTTTCGTATTCGGCCATAAATGAAATATATTGCGAACGGATGTCAGGCGATTTTAAAAGACGTCTCTCGATCGAAATGAATCGGCGACGAGCGATTTCGAAGGAGTTTCCCAGACAAGTCGGGTTGTCCTTGAATGGCAGACTTACGATTATGCGTCTTGTTTCATCCTGATGCGTGGTAGCTAAAAAGTGGTCTTCGCAAATGCTGTGTTCAGGATGAACGGGTTTTACTGCTGTTGTGATAGTTTCGAGGTCCCATAGATGTTGTATATTTTTATCGATACAATCTTCACATGACATCAGGCAAGTAGATGCATCCGCTTGACGTGGTTGCTGATATCTGCCAGAAACGATCCAGCCGAATAACGTTTTTTGCAGCGTTGGTAAACTGGCTCCCAGCCGGATTTGACCAACTGCAAGTGCTTCGAAAAATGCCTCTGTTCCAAGGAGCAGATCGATACGACGAGGGTTAAAGAACTCCTCGTCTGCCAAAGTTGTGTTGCGTGGAAGGTTCCACGTCGACGTATCGATTTCAGCATCCGGTTGGCAGGCGACATTCGTTATAATGCCGAATTGTAGAGACAGACTGAAGTCCGAAGTCCGCGACTTGACAGTCGTAGTTGTGCGTGCCTTTAGGTTCGTCAGCGAATTTCCAATGCTACGTATACCAACGTGATGTTTTTCGCGACTAAGGCGAAGTTTTTGGGCGAAGTCATGCGTGATGAAATTCACTTGCGAGCACGAGTCTAGCAAAGCCCTGCCTAGTTTGTTGCATCCTTGACGATAACCATAGCCGTTGCCAATATCACTTGCCCGCATTCCGGCGTTCCCATATGCGAATGTGTTGCAGCTTGCGACGAATGCGCCAGTGAATAAGTCTGCGTTGTGAACGCTGGTTGCTGTGTCGCCGAAGTGGCTTGAGATGAATTGCCATGATGTAGCATCGTGTGATGGCCTTTGTTGCAAGTGCGACATCGATGCTTTGCTGGACACTGAGCCATTCTATGTCCATTACTTAGGCAGTTGATACAAAGGTCATACTTTTTCGTGGTGTCGAAGCGCTGATTTGAAGTCATCTCCTTAAATTTAGGGCAACCAGTAAGTTAATGCTTGGAGCTGGAACAGAATACACAATTAGAATTGGTTACAGCAAATGATGATTGTTGATTGTGGTTCGTCGCACGATTGTGCTTGCCAGATTCCGACTTGCGTTTCACTGACGAATCAGATGAGTGTAAAAATTGACAGTGGCGATCTAAAACTTGAGTACATTTAGACCAAGTTGGGAGCGATTTGTAGTCCAGGGACTCATTCCATTTGTTGTGAGTCTGCTGGTCACATTTGCCCATGACGATGTAGATCAACATGGCTTGCGCAATATCAGAGCCTGTGCCCAGTGACTCCAGCGAGCTAAAGATGGCGGATGCTTTGTCTACGAGACTTCTCAACTACTGAGCGTTCGATTTTTCAGCTGGTTGGAGCGTAAAACGCGAAGCGATTCCTTCTAAAAATATCAAAGTCGGATTATCGAATCGTTCTTTGAGTCTATCCAACGCGTTTGGGTAATTCTCGCTAGTTACTTGAAAGGCCTTGACAGTTTCTAAAGCTGAGCCTTTCAAGCAGGACAAAAGGTAGTTAAACCGCTCTATATTCGATAGTCTAGACTCACGTGCTTTTATTTGAGTGAAGGACGTTATAAAATTTTTATACTCAGCGTAGTCTCCACTGAATGTAGGCAGCGACAATCTTGGTAGATGTGAAGTCGGTACCACAGGTGCTGACGCAGCCGTCTCAGTGTAGTTCACCGTGGTATTTCCATCCTCCCCAAGTGGTGCTTGTATGCTGAGCTTTACAGCTACGTAGCTGTCCTCTAAGTCGGCTCGACCATTGTCGGATGGATCCAAATCCTCGATGTCAGCTTGTACTGAAAGTGCTTGTTTGAAGTAGGACTCCAAAATTCCTAAGCGACATTGAAGCTCGGCGTGCGGCGGTTTGTCCTCCGTTTCTCGAATCGACTCTACAATAGATTTTATACGTGAAATATTACGTTTAATATTGGAGCGCTTGCGTTTGCATTCGTCTAGTGACATGGTGACCTGCGACGTGGTATACGACCTGAGTGATTGTAAAGTTATCTGCTGGGTTATGCTAATGTAAGCGAAGAGGACGAATTCTGCTAGTCAACCAATGACGTAGGCAGCAAAACAAGCGAAGATAGCGGGACGAAAAGCAGAGCAACGTTAGCTTGGACGTGGGTGGGTGTATACGCAAGCAGCGCAGTGGTCGTCAAAGGTGCAATGCAATGAGTGCAGAGCAGCAGCAGCGAACGTGAATGCAGACGCAAAGAAAAAAAAGGTTGGCAGTGACAAAGGCAATGATTTTATGTATACGTACGATTTCCAGTGAGCAAATGGTTCGAATGTTCAGATGTTCTACTTACATATGTATGTTTTTGTATATGGATCAGCAAATATGTACATATGTCTCTACCTATGCGGTGCAGCAGCGAAATTGTGTTTTTGATCAACGGGATCCGCGGGAAATTTACAGCACAATTGCGGCGGATGAACTGAAACCTTGCGGGCTATGTTTGGTTTTGCGAAAATATTATGAGATGTGGATGCGTTGTGGTAATTCGGATCGAAGTAGTAAATTTGCACGATGAAATTGCACACGGGCCCCACGTTGGGCGTCAAAATGTTAATACAAAGATATTTTTCTTTGCCAGCACGAAACTTAGGAAGTGGGGGTGTGCAAATGTTGGCCAGCGAATAAATTGTAACAGCAATGAGCAAAGATATGCTTGTCCGTATGTGATGTGGAAAACTAGCGACACCATGGGCTGGTTTCTCCAACTCAACTTAACTTAGTTTAGCCACTTTTTGGACTTAAGTCAAAAGTTAGCCTACGTTTTACACAGCTTATTCTTGACTTAGTCAAGAAAATTGGCTTAACTAAGTTAAGTTGAGTTGGAGAAACCAGCCCTATGTGTTAGCAACTGTCAGCAAAATCCAACGTACCAAAGCGAAGACAATAAAAAGCGACCCGTTCCAAATGAGAGATCGATATGCTGTGTTTTATTAGAATTCAATTTATGTATGCATAACTAAAATATTAAGTGAGACTGAGAATGAGTGCAATGAGACGTTGATTCTTAACGTTAGGCGTGTGTACATGTGTATACATATGTGTGTTTACAATGAGTGTGTTTTAGTTTATAAGTACATTACGGGTGGTTATTAACTCATGAAATTAGTGTTTTTTAATATTTGCTATTAATGCTATTAGGGTGATCCAACAGGTACTTTGACTTAACGAATTTCAGTGTAGAGTGTTTGCAAAGACTCAGAGTTATACGTTGTACCAAAAATTGAAAATATACGGCACGCAGCTGTTTTCAACAGCAGATATTGCCTGAATTCAAGCAGTGCAAATCTTTACATATGTTGCATTTCCAGAGTCTTATCTACTTTTCATTGCAAAAACACCAATTCTTCTCCGCTTTTCTTAACCCTCTAGTAGGCCAATTTTTTTATGAGTTGAAAAATTCAGGAATGGGTGAATTTATTTAGCACGAGAAATCCAAAAATGATGTCCATTTCGATCTGTGACAGTAACTTTTTCCGTCTGGAGACGGGCTCGCCGATATACTTACACATATTTTCAGCTTTCTCTTACACAATGTTGACCTACGAACCGGCAATCGCGTCTGCAGACGGTCAAAAATGCAAACTGGATTTTTATATGTCGGCAAGCCGGTCTGTAGACGGTCTGTGTTCGAAAGCAATTTTCTCCATTTCCAATGGTGACATGATTATAAAACTTATATTAAAATACGGTGCTTTTAACAACGAAATCCACCGAATTATTTTATATCAAAAAATTTTTCAAATGAAAAAATTTCTTTAATTACGAAATAACTGAATAGCAAGAAATAATTAATTTTAACCGTGTTTTCAAAATCTGTAATTCAACTGCCGATTAAAATAAAACGGATTGACATAACGGATTCAAATTTACACCGCCGTAAAGGTACGATTTTTGTCTATGAGAGACTACTTATCTATTAAAAGCTTGACTATTTTTCACCCGATTTTAAAAATCAAATATGAGAAGATTTATAGGCCTTTAAAATTATGTATAACAATCTAGTGGTAGACTTCGATTCTTGGGAATTTTTGTTTCGCAAAATCTAAATTTTCTTTATTCCCAATTTAACCATCGCTTCAAACATTATATTGTTACTCTGTAGGGTCGAAAACCTACCTGAAAACTTTTGTTGCATGTACATAAACTAAGAACACACTGCTTGTTAAAAAGTTCTAGTCAGAAAAATAATAAACTTGTCTGTGAAGCAATCAATAAATAGGACTAGTGGAAATATGTGCTGCTTTATTTGATGTTATTAAAAGTCCGATTCGTGTGTTCACCTCAGTACAAACGATTTTTTTTTTTCTCGGCAAACAAATTTGAGCTTACGCATTTTTCACCCACCACTTTTTGTCTGTGTGCGGATTTTATACTCTAAACATCTGGCAGCCCCGGTTTCATCAAATCGGTGAAGAACATTAAGTCAGAAAGCTAATTTTCATTCTCGAATTCCGGGTAAGAAAAATAATGTCTAGCAAAGAGATATTTATTTTAAAAAGTAAAAAGAGCCAAAATGTTCTAAGCAAATAGAAAGTAAAAAGAGCCGCACTTTTCTGAGCAAAGAGTCGCATTTGGCTCAAAGAGCCGCGTTTGCCCACCGTTGATATATATAACACCCAAAGGCATTTTTTGTCCATGTCATCAAATCTGCACCGTTCGTTCGATTTTCGAAAATGAGGTGTCAAATGAAAGAGCTTGGGCTGTAGATGCTAGGACTTACCCTTTAATTTTTGGCAATTTATGGTGGAAAATTTGTTTCCAATTGATCCCGAGTACAAAGTTTTTAAGTTGAAGA
Source organism: Rhagoletis pomonella (assembly GCF_013731165.1). NCBI lineage: Eukaryota > Metazoa > Arthropoda > Insecta > Diptera > Tephritidae > Rhagoletis > Rhagoletis pomonella. The sequence goes on from NW_023458757.1 coordinate 105,203, forward strand.
ACTAGCCTTGAATAAACTTTACCATCGTTGTATTCTAGGCTGTAATGTATTTCGACTTGAAGTTTACTTAATAGAAATTACATTATATAAATAAATCTAACAATAATAAGGAAGGACTTTTTACAAGTAAGTTTCTATTTTTCCATTAGTTTACGTGTAACAGTAATTATGATAAAAAAGTACCTGGAGTACCCTCATTTGATTTTTATAAAAATATTTTTTTATTTGTTTAGAAAAAAAAAATTTGAACCGCTGAAGCACTTTAAGAGTAACTGTATTTTGTTTACAGCTACCAAATAATATATTCGCATCAGCTGATTGGCAAATAAAAAATATAAAAATACAAAGCGAAACGATGAATATCCAAATTTTTTATTTGCTACGAAACCCCCATGTTGTTCACGGTCAACCTGTACAATATTTTTCTGTTACTATTATTTAATTCAAGTAAATATCGAAATGTTAATATCATGTTTCAGAACAAAATGGATAAAACTATTTTTCGCAGGGTTCGGTAAATTTATATTTTTATTAATGCTGTTATTTTTGCATAAATAGCTTAAAACCATCATATAATTTAATTTCCCACGCCCCAAATCAATTTTATTAGTTAATTATTTTTGTCCACCTAAATCGTAATTTTTGTCCTGTGTGTGCCGTAGGAAAGCCGTATTACCCCTTACAACGCTGAAAGACTAGCTAACGTCGCATCTTCACAGGCGAAAATTATTGCCTACCATATGGGTGGTTCCATCGGAAGGTACACCACGACAAAAAAAAATAAAAGTCTTATATCTAACGTATTTGCGGGCCAATTTGTCTGCTTTTTAAAATATATACTGGCTATGTAAGTAGAACCATCTTTGCGTAAAATGGTCTTCCTAGGTGGCGCCAAGGTTGAGATATTTCGAAAAACCGTATTTATGGTCCGATTTGGTTCGAATTTGGCGTACGTAGTTGAAACATAATAAGTCATAGATTTCCAACAAATTCACCCTGAATTGGCGTTGAAGTCAAAACATAAAGTATATTCTACATAAAATACATGTTTTATTTTCGCTAAAAATTCATTTAAAAGCAATATTAATAAAAATATTACGACGAAAATTTATGTCACATGACGCTACGTCACGTGACGTTTCACACTTGGGGTTGTAAAAGAAAATTGAAACAAGTTGCATTAATTCAAAAAACTTTAGAAACAACTAGAATTGCTCCAAATCATACTAAAATAAGTTTCGTGAAAATAGCCATCTACAATTCGCAGAGTTTTGCGATTTTGTAAGAAAAGAAAAGATCTACTTCCATTCATCTTTAAATGCTTATATTTCAGGACCAAGCAGTTCGATTGTTTTAATTTTTCGGTTAAATATAGAGCTAAATATGTGCTATACAATGGCCCAAAAAAGTTAAAGAAAACAAATGGTATTCCTTGTTTGTATCACATTGAAACGTACGACTATCACGCATGCGACGTATGGAAATACCCATATGTCATTTTGTTTTCTAGATATATATAAGTTTTATCAGTGGAAATATTTGTGTGTGAGGAATTTTTATTTTGATAAAAGTATTTGTAAGATGGCTTATTTAAAACAAGTATGTTCGTTGCATTGGAGCGCAAATATGCTTAAAAAATATTAGAAAATGTGCTATTTCACATCCAAATGCATAATCAATAATAACACAGGCCCAGCGGCGGATCCAGATTTTTTTGGATGGTGTTTTCCGGGCAACTTGCCACTTATTATTATTACTGTAAACGAGTAATTCTTGTATATACATAGTAGGGTGATCCAACATAACCAATCTATCGAATTTATGGCCTTAAAGTGACATATTTAATGTGAATGAAATTCTCCCATTTGGAAACATTTTTATTTAATTTTTAAAAGGTGTCGGTGGGCATTTGAAATTTTCTATGTAAATAACATGTAAAAAAAATTTGTTTTCGTTAAAAATTTTATAAAATTTGAACCATTAAAAAAAGTTATAAAAGGGATACACGTTTTTTCTAGGCATATTCTTGTAGGGCATTAAATTCTCTAAAAAAATGTCCTAGAGACAATTACAAGTATTAAATTTTTTAATGATATTGCTGAACGAGGTATAGCGTTGATACAAAATTATAATCGAATTTTGACGAAAGACGAAGAACAAAAGTAATTTCTTCTTCAAGTTATACAATAGAAATTAAATTATTATAAGTAAATAGTCAAAACTTTTTAATATGTGGCGGTCTTATAATTATGCGACGCAGTGTCCTATTAACTTGTTTGACTTGTGTTTATGTATTAAAATATAAAAAAAAAATTGAGTTTCAGGAGAATTTGGTCTCCTGGAATGTTAAAAAATTCTGGTCCCCTTTGAAATATACAATTGTAGGTATACTAAGTAGTCACGGTTCGGAGATTATCATTTATGATTATTCCTTTTCATTCATTTATGAGATTTATCTTGATCGAAAATATTCCAAATTTACTTTACATTCACTTAAAGCGAATGAATGCAATCAATAAAAAAATTTCCGCTGTCATTCAGGAACGCAAAAATCAAAGAAATTGCTTCTCATTCAAATATCAGACGTCCGAACATCGCCGATGTCGGCCGCCCATAAATAAGAAAAAAGATTACGTTTGTTTTGGTGATAAATTTTGTTATAACGCATATATATGGGCTATTCTCCATTAGTTCGAACTTTCGCATGACTCGCCAGTTTTTATTCGGAAACATAATTTTCGCTGGTTTATTAACAAAAATCAGGTTACATGTGTTGTGTAGATTATGTATGTAAATGCAATTAATTAACTTGTAGTATTTGGAGAGGAGAATCGAAGAAGTTATGAAGAGTCAAACTGCCGTGACTCCTTTTTTTAAATTCTGACACTCGCCGTTTTTAAGGTATACTGTGGCTGGTGCGTACCTAAAATTATTTTCGGACAACTTTTATAGAGTTCTGGAGCATTAAAAGATTCGATCTAGACGTGGCAGGCTTATGTGCTCTCATTAGAAGATAGTTAAAAACACAACTTCTTTAAAAGGTTACGACGCGTGCACAAAAGTAAAAATTCATATTTTTTATCAGCACATCGCACAATGGCCAATTTTTCGAAAAAGCTGGCCAAAAGTCGAAGCATGGTACAATTGTAATTAAACCTTGTGTATTCGTCTTTATTTTGGTTGCTGGTTTTAAATTTCACCGCATAATTTCAAAATTCAAAATGGCGGATCCATAATGGCTGCTTTGTACGCTTAAAATAATCAGATTTTTAGCAAAACTAAGGTAGTTAAGTATAAAAGGTCATGTTTTCCGCTTTTTATAAGCTTTTATTTAACTTGGTCATCCCGCGCAAATCGCGGAAATTTCCAATCGATTTTAAACTGATTTCCCGACAAGTTAGAGACTTGAAATTTTCAGCATAGTTCCAATCACGATGACAATGCAATTTAATATATAAATGAATTTCCCATATGGTCCAGGGGTCTTGATTCAAAGGCGGTCAAAAAATAGTAAGATTTATGGCTAACAGAGCGTAATTTGCCAAAGAACGTAAAACCACTATAAAATTGATAAAACTGCCGGCGATAGTGTAGGAAAGCTATTTGTGGCAAATTCTAAATATCAACCTAGTCTAGATATGAACCTCGTTCTAGGAATTAGAATACTCCAGATGTCGCCCCGCCGGAAGCAGTTAAATATTGCGCCTAAATATATGCCATGCTACAGCGGAAATGGACGTCACGCCATTTCTTTAAATAAAATTAACTTAAAACCGAAGTAAATTAGTACAAATTGTTAGTAATTTTCATTAGAGTTTGAATAACTCCTTTCACT
>NW_023458757.1:109137-112900 GCF_013731165.1 Rhagoletis pomonella
GTCGACCGTGGTCGCCAGAAAATTCAGTGCGTTAAATGTAAAGAATTGTTTCATTTAAAGTGTGTTAATTTATCGGAAGCCGATGTTGATTTTTTGCATAAAACCGATCGTGCATTTTGCTGCTCATCTTGTACTAAAGTTCGGCGGGACTCACTTCGCTCTCCGCCTCCACCCCACACCGCGACCAAGCCTTTGTCGGCTGTGGATGTCTCTGCTGCTCTCGATGCCCATCAGAATGTTCCAGTAAAACAACAACCGCTGCCTGGCGAGTCGGCTGGAGCTCAGAAAAACAAACTAAAAGGGCATTCGAATAGCAATGAGTTGGAGTCTACCCTCAGTGTTGTTCTCAACGAAATTGTTGGGCTCAGAGCTGAGAATGCACGAGTGATCTCTTTGCTTCAATCTTTGTTTGATGAGAAACATATCTTACTTGAAAAGGTTGATAGTCTTCAAGCTGAGCAAAATGCAAGATATGCCAATTAACGTCGTGCCTGCTGTAAACATTGCTGATGCTGACTTGTCTATTATGCATAACGGTTGCCCTCTCACTCTCACTCCGTCTTCTTCTTCGTCTGCCGCTCCTACTTCAATTGACGCCGTTGACAACGCTGCTAACGCTACTGCTACTGCTGGCGCTGCTGCTTCTGTGGATTCTGTCATGCCCGCACTTTCGCTTGCTGCTGCTGATAAACAATGCCCTACTGATTCGTCTACCAGATTTTCTACGGAATGCTCTCTTATTGCCGCTGTTGGTGTTGGTGCTAATGCTATTGTTGGTGCTAATACAACTTTGTCCGCTCCGACTTCTTCGTCTTTCAACTCTTACGCCTCGATGTTAAATTCTGAACAAGAGTCTGAATCTGCTGCAGCTAAAAATTTGTCTTCTCAGATTAATAACTCTCAGATTAATAATTCTCAGATTAATAAAGCTACGACGCCAGTTAATAGGCGAGCTACTCGACGGAATATTGTTGGTACCAATGCGAATTCTGAACTTAAAGTTGCTGCTCGTATGCGGTGGCTGCATTTATCCTCATTTGAGTCATCAGTCACTGCTAATAGCATAGCTGAGTATGTATCTAAACATGCTAATATAAATAAGGGCCAACTGTTATGCTACAAGTTGGTAAAAAATGATGCTGATCTAAAGTCTATTACGAGAGTAAATTTCAAGCTTGGAGCTCCAGACTCTTTCTATTCGAATCTTTTGTCATCTGATCTTTGTCCAGTTGGAGTAAATGTCTTGATTGCGGTGCAGCGCACGTATCGCGCTTCGTTAATTACATTGGATAACGAAGATACCCTACTCGACCAGCTGTGTGTTAGTGTAAGTGGCTCTAATCTTACTGATAAATTATTTATAGTTGCCTCATATATTCCTCCAAATAGTGTTGATAGTCTCTACAGAGCTCACTCAGATAATATTGTATCATTAGTTACTGGAAAATTAGGTGATAATCATATTTGTATTTTAGGGGATTTTAATCTTAGCAACCTTAATTGGTCGCAAAGTTACTGTAATTCGGGTCTTACACCTACTAATCTCTCCACTATTTGTGAATCTTATTTTATTGATAATATTTTAAGCCTGAACTTGCTGCAAATTAACACATTTAAAAACAAGCTCGATAGATTGTGGGATCTAATCTTTGTTAGTGACAATATAAACTTTAATCTGTCTAAATGTTGCTCTCCAGTCACGTCCTCGGATATGCATCATGTTCCTTTGGTTCTTAATGTGGAATTTTATGAGTTCACCTCTGGAACTGTAGTAGATAAAATTGCCTTAAACTTTAAACGGTGTGATTTTGCAAGCCTGGACAGTTTATTTGCCGAGTTTAGTTGGGAAGAGCAGCTTTCAGGCACTGATGTCGCCGAGTGCTATGATTCTTTCAGGTCAGTGGTGTATAATACATGCTTACTCAATATTCCTACTATTAAAAGCAAGCCCTATAAACTCCCCTGGTATACTAATGGGCTAAAAAAAGTTAAAAACCTTAGAAACAAATATTATAAGAAGTTTATATTAACTAATAACCAAGTTTTCTATGAAAAATATCGCCAATATCTGAAGGTATTTAACTGTTTGGATAAATTCTTGTATAGAAACTATATTCTTAGGTTCGAAATCAATATTAAGTCTGATCCGAAGGCCTTCTGGAACTCATCAAGTCGAAAAAAGCGTGTTCCACAATTCCATCATCAGTCGTTTTCAACGGAAAATCTGCATGTTCTCCACATGATGCTGCAAACCTCTTTGCTGGTTTTTTTAAATCCAATTTTATTTCAGATGACGATTTTTCTATCAATAATCAAACATTTAATTTGAATTCCGCACTCAGTTTTGGTTCGGTTGCACTTACTTCTGCTGATATCTTAAAAGGAATTTCGAAGCTCAAAAACTCATCGCAAACGGACTTTGATGGTCTCTCGGCTCTTTTATTAAAAAGTTGTCCCGCTCTGGTACTTCCATTGAAATTGATCTTCAATAAATCTTTGTATTTTGGGAAATTCATTGATGCCTGGAAACTGGCTTCAATAACCCCTATATTTAAGAATGGCAACAAGAATGATGTTAGCAATTATAGACCTATTTCGAAACTCACAAATGTATCTAAGCTCTTTGAAATTGTCGTCAAAGATAAAATGTATTTCTCAGTTAAGAGTTTAATTAGCCAAAATCAACATGGGTTTGTAACGGGTCGTTCCACAGTTACAAATCTGGCAGTCTTTAGCGAATATTGCATCTCAGCATTTTCTTCAGGATGTCAAGTTGATTGCATCTACACCGACTTTTCGAAAGCCTTCGACAAAGTTTCGCACATGGTGTTGATTGACAAACTCGCATGCCTTGGCTTCCACTCAACCTTTCTGCAATGGCTCAAGTCATACTTGTATCGACGACGGTGTGTTGTAACTGTGGATAACGCGCAATCAGAACCTTTTTTCGCTACTTCCGGTGTTCCACAAGGTAGTGTTCTAGGTCCCTTGCTTTTTATATTATTTATAAATGACATCGGTTCTTGCTTTTCTTTTGCTAATTTTCTTTTATATGCAGATGACTTGAAGATTTATTCAACTGTTAAGAATTCTTCTGACATGAAAAAGCTCCAATCCGAGTTGGATAACTTTTATTTGTGGTGCTTAAGATCTCATCTTTCATTAAATATTAACAAATGCTTTTACGTATCATTTTCAAAATCGCGAAATTTTTTAATAACTCGGTATAGTTTATCTGAGTGTAGTCTGCAGTCAGTTAACGAAATCAAGGACCTTGGTGTTATCTTTGACAGCAAATTTTCATTTAGCAGCCATATTAATTTTATTATATCGAAAGCATATGCTATGCTTGGCTTTGTGCGGCGGAATAGCACTGAATTTTCCGATCCGTACACTTTAAAACTGCCATGTACCTCTTTCGTACGTTCTCACCTGGAGTATGCAGCAATAATCTGGCGTCCGTTCCACCAGTTCCATATGAATAGGATTGAACGCGTTCAGAAAGTGTTTCTCAAATTTGCCTTACGATCACTACGCTTTTCTGAGCCCATACCCTCATATAATGCGCGCTTATCGCTGCTCAATCTAAAATCGTTAGATAAAAGAAGGTCAACATTGTCTCTAACTTTCATTTTTTGCATTATCCAAGGATCTTGTGACTGTCCGCAGCTTTTGGGTAGAATAAATTTTAATGTACCGAGGAGGTATCTGCGTGCTTCCCTGCCTTTTTATGCTGAAAATTTCAGAACGAATTATGCCCGTA
>NW_023458757.1:113000-116244 GCF_013731165.1 Rhagoletis pomonella
GACTTATATTTAAAAGGTTTTGACTGCAATTATAATATTATTTCCAGACCAAAACATGGCTCAAACCTCATATTTTTAATTCCGAAATTCTTCCAAATGAATATCAAATATACAGGAGCGACCGCGAGGGCAGAATCGGCGGTGGTGTTCTTTTTGCGGTGCATTCATCGATACCATCCGAGGAAGTTAGTCTTCCTGTCATTGAATATACCGAATTTAAATGTATACGTGTACAGGCTGGAAAGACTTATATTTATTTAGCTCTTTGCTACATCCCTCCTAATTCTGCCGTATCAGTATATATGCAGCTAGTTTCTTTACTTGAGACCGTAAATGCAATGCTTACGGCATCCGATTCTATGATTGTTTTGGGCGATTTAAATCTGCCACACATTTCATGGAACCGATGTTGTACCAGTTTCATCTAGAGATAGTTACAATGTATTTCTGGAGGAAATGGCTGAACTTTGCCTCAAACAAATAAATATATGTCCAAATAAGTTTGGAAAGGTCTTGGTTCTCGTTTACGTTGATGATGTTCCGAAGGCCTCTATTAATCGGTGTGATCCCTTAGATTTGCCGGAAGATGCATACCATCGTGCTCCTGAGTTAAGGTACGAAATCATAAATGAAATACATAACAATAAGTCAAGTTCAAGTACTAAATATGTTTTTGCGAAAGCAAATTTCAGGAAAATTAACAAAGAACTTTCAAAGTTATCTTGGCCAATATATATAGATGACGTGGAGCGTAGCGTTGAGCACTTTAATGATACTGTTTTCAATTTGTTTCGAAAGTATGTGCCAATACGTAATATTGTTCATGAAGAACCAATACAATTATGGTTCACTAAAGAGCTTAAAAAATTGAAAAATAAAAAGTCGCACTCTTTTAAACTGTATAAAAGAACGGGCTTACACAGTGATTACCTAAGGTACTCAGTTTTGCGGCATAGCTACTTTGCATTAAATAAGAAATGTTATAATTCATATTTATGTAAAATTAAGAAGAATTTAATTAACAATCCTAAATCATTTTATGGTTTCGTAAATTCAAAGCGTAAGGTATTTACATGGTTTTTCGTCCGCTATGCATTATCGCAATACTGTATCTAGCGACAGCCAACTCATTGCCAACATGTTTGCTCAGTTCTTTAGGTCCAATTATTCTGTAGACTTCCCTATAAGTGGAGACTACCCGTACGAGCTTTGTCCAATCAACTCTGCTTATATTCCAGTAATATCTTCCGATGAAGTTTTTCACTATTTAAAAACCTTAAAAGCGTCATTTAGGCCTGGACCTGATCATATTCCGACCTGTTTTCTTAAAAACTGCGCTGAGAACATCTGCGAGCCTTTAACAACTCTATTCAATTTGTCACTTAAACATGGCGTTTTTCCGTCAGCCTGGAAGGAGTCTTTCATAATACGACTTCACCAAAACGGCAGCAGGTCCTCTATAGAAAACTATCGAGGCATAGCTAAACTCTCCGCTATCCCCAAATTATTCGAAGCAATTATTGTTAACCAGCTGACATATTCTATATCTTCTTCAATTACACAATCTCAACACGGGTTTTTTAAAGGAAAATCAACTGTGACTAATTTATTGGAGTTTACAACTCATGTCTCAAACGGTTTTAGAGAAAATACTCATACCCACGTAATTTACACCGATCTCAGTAAAGCTTTTGACAAAGTAAACTCGACCTAATCGGCCACTAAACCTTCAAAAATGTAAAGTTATGTGTTTCTCTCGGAGGGCTGTTCAACCAGCTGTTTATTCAATATCAAATTATAATCTGGAGCAGGTGTCCAATTTTGTCGATCTTGGTATCACAATGGATTCCAAACTCAATTTCAACCATCATATTAATGTCACAGTCAATAAAGCCAAAGGCGTTTTTGCATTTGTAAGGCGATGGTCAAAAGAGTTCAAAGATCCTTATGTTACAAAAGCTCTTTTTACCAGTTTAGTTAGACCTATACTAGAATACGGATCTATTGTTTGGAATCCCCGCTACCAAGTTCATTCAGAAAGGATTGAATCAATTCAAAAACAATTCTTGCTTTTTGCATTACGTAATTTTAACTGGGATTCAGATTACAATCTCTCCCCTTACACAAGTCGTCTAAAGCTCATAAATTTGTCTACACTCGCAAGCCGTAGAGAAATGCTAGGTATAATATTTATCGTAAAATTAATGACCGGCTTGATTAATAGCCCGGCCCTCCTGGCTGAGGTAAATTTTAATGTTCCTTCTCGAGTGTCAAGACACTTTCGACCTCTATTTTTCAAGCCATGCAAAACTAGTTTTGAACTAAACGAATCATTCCGTGGTTTATGTCAGGATTTTAACTGTCATTCCAGCACGTTTGACGTATCGGACTCGATTTTTACTATAAAGAAAACTATTATTTCCACTCTCAATAATTGAAATACTATCTTTAGCATATCCAATCAGCTGATGAATTTGATTCTGTAGCTGAATAGTTTTAAATCTCGACACTTAACAAACTCCTGTTTCCACTACTCGGCACCAAAAAACTAAAAAAAAGGTTCCGTACGTCATGCGGACTGCGCCGTTCGTGTCGGTTGGGCGGGAATGGAGGGTAAAAAGCCGTTGGGATTAATTAATAAAAAAAAAATAATAATATTCGATAGTTACATAACTCTTACCTAATTAAAGGTTATATTTTAACGCGCAAATAGGCGATTCTCTTTATAGGTAGACCTTGAATATTTCCTCTGGAAATACCTACTGAAGGACCTTTGATATTACAATAGAAGGGGGGGAGGGGCGTAGGGAGACAATTTTACCGTAACATCTCCACAGGCACAACATATTGGCTACAATTTGTCATTTTGTTTTCCCGTATATCTGTATCTACATATATGAGTACACTTGCACAATACAGTATATTTTGCTTAGCTGCACATCCTTCTTTACACGAAAAATGTGTGCGCTTAACCGAAAAAAAACACTTAAGCGAATTTTCTTTACTACTTCAATGAGGAAGGTATCCGAATCCCTATGAAACCAAATAATGGAGGAGCACTTCCCACGTAGAAATTACTGCAAGCGATTTTTTTTTCCGAATGGTATCTAACTATCTATATAAACACATAAAGTTGTTCTGCGAGACGAGTAAAATAAATAAAAGCTTGTAAAATTTGGGTAAGTGTAGAGCCAGGATAGGTAAACGTAATATTTTCTTTGATAATTGATAATAGTTGCATAAT
>NW_023458757.1:116344-125859 GCF_013731165.1 Rhagoletis pomonella
TTGTTGCATTGAAAATAGCGTAGCATCTACCAAATCAATCGGTAAAAAAGTAAAAGTCGATTTTTTCAGCTCAAATGCCGACGGCAAATCACCAACGAATTTGCCAATTGCATACTACGTATTTGCATAACTTTCACATTTTAGATTCACACAATTGTATCTCTCGCATACATATGCATGTACACAATATGTATATATTACATATTTCGACTTATGCATGCATTTATTTTAAATAATTAACCAATTTAAAGATCAATAAAAGCGTTGTAAAAACGTAAAAAGCCGTCAGCATTTCGCTGTCTAACAAGAACAACATGCATTTGCTTTGATGAGACTATTTCTGTTAAATTTATTTTCCCTCTGGCTGGGCTCTGTTAAAATTGATTGTCTCTGGCTGGCCGCTCTTAAAATGCGCTTCGCCTGTTTTGTTGGTATTTGACAGTTTCCACGCTGATTCGTTCTTGGACCTTCTCTATAAATATACGTTCTCTGTCGAAACATGTGGCATTCACAGTTCTTGGACCTTCTCTATAAATATACGTTCTCTGGATATACTGATGCTATGTATCAAGGCGAATTTATACAAGGTGGTGCGGATGGCGAATTTAGATTTTCGCCGAGGTACGTCTTAATGTCAAAATGATGTGTTTGGTATAAAATGAATTCGCCTTGTTTACAACAAATACATCATTTTGACATTTAATAGTACCGCGGCGAAAATTTAATTCGCCATCAACACCACCTTGTATAAATTCGCCTTGATATATATGTTTTATGGACGCAGCAAGGAAAAAAGAAAAATTAGAATACACCAAACAAGGCGAATTTATACAAGCACGGCGAATTCATACAAGGTGGTGTTCAAGGCGAATTTATAAAAGGTGGTGTTGTATCAGCTGAATTATTCGCCTTACATGTATTTTGTTTTTGCTTTTTATTTGACAGCACACCCATCAAAAGCACAAACAAAATCCACGTAAACTTTGAGACGAATTGAGATTTTACATAACCGCCGTAATACAAAATATATGGAATGGTTGTTTTTGTATTCTTGCTACCACCTTTTGTAAATTCGCCGTGGTACAACAAAAGCACAACCACAGCAAATCGAAAGCAATAAATTATTTGCAAAGTCACAACAAAAGCAAATAAGGACGAATGAAAATCAAAATTCTCAAAGCGAAGCAAATGCAAAAATGAAGGCGTATTTATAGCGGTAGTGGTTAAGCAAATAAAACAATCCAATTTATTTTGTATTGCGGGCAGTGTTGCCATTTTAGCCGTTTTGCGGCTAGATTTAGCCGGTTGCGATAGCAAAACAGCCGGAGAAATTTCGATTTAGCCGGCAGCCGATTTGTTAGCCGCTTTGCAGAAAAAAATTAGCCGGTTTTAGCCGATTTTGCTATTTGCCTTGTTTTCTTAAATTTTAAATATGTATACATGTTTCTATTTTTGATTAAGCGACCCAAAATCCGTTAGAAATGGCTACTAGCCTTATCGTGGAGAAAATTTTGATGTTAGGCAGGGTTGTATGAAATTGTGCCGATTTCGCTTATTTTTATTTTAAACGAAGAAGGGATTTTCTTCATAAAATGTTTGCTATAAATGTCTTAATCTTAAGTGTGAAGTTTTATTCGCAAACTTAGAAAATAAGAAATTGTTTCACTGTTAAGACACTTAAGATGCGTTTGTGTTTGGATATAGTGCCAACAAACAGAATTAATATTACATGTAGATATTGTCTTCCCAGATAACGCATATTCAACTCTGCCTAAATTACAAAACATCATTTTTGCCCACTCCCAAAGGTTTAAGGTAACGGAAAAATTGAGATTTTCAAGCACTATGTATTTTTTTAAACATACTTTTTTGCTGAGAACTTATTTAAATTCCAAAAACCGAATGCCAACTTGAATTAATAGAACCAACACTGAAGTGAGTCAAAATGAAAATAAAAGAGCACAAATTTCTATGTAAAGCAAAACTCTCTGGGAATCCTACGAGACATCTGCCGGTCATATGACCGGTCATCTAAATGGGAGATCTGCAGTCTTTTGGCATCATATTTTACATCAGAATTGAAGGGATTTCTGAAAAATGTGACCAGTTCTTTTGTGTAACTGTGATTTTGCATCCCTTGTCAATATATCGAGCCCTAACCGCCAAAATAACGTAAGCGCCATTTTTTACAAAACTCTTTTCTTTTGGATGCAGAAATACATCTAGATGCCCTAGGAATATTTCTGCATCAAAAATAAAATTTTGAAAAAAAATGTCGCTTACGTTATTTTGGCGGTTAGGGCTCGATATGGCCTCGGTTGATGTTAACTTAAGGTCGTTGTTTTACTGTCTTAAAATTGAATGGAAATTTTTACAGCGTTTTTATGTGTATTGGTTTCTATTTGAGTGTATTGAGAATCGGTCAGTCCGAAAAGGCCTCGTAGGGAAGACAATAGGTTTGTTCGTCCAGCGAGAATTATCACTCAAAATATCAGATAGTAAGAAAAAATGCTCCCAAATTTTCTCTCATGCAGAGAAACTTGCAATTTTCTGTACGATCGCAAATTGGCAAGATTTTCTGCCAGCTAGTGTCCACGGTTGCATTTCAAACAAAAGAAATTTGTATAGAATTTTTAAAATTCTTTCAGAGGGGTAAAAAACAGGATCTACGTGTATATATCTTGTCTTGTCCGACTTTCTTCAACATGTTTCAATTTCTTTGTCGGGTTTACTATATCGACTCTGGTTGAGATTGCATTCCGATTAAGAATACAGTTTTTTTTGCCGAGTACCTTTCAAATCTTTGGAATTAACTAAATTAATTAATAAACAAGTATTAACTTACATTTTTCGTTTTAAAATTGCTCTAGTTTGTAAATTTTTTAATTTAACGAAATTGTTTATTCAAATTATCGTCGACAAAAAATCCAACCATGTGCCACAATCATATGTTTATCCTAATTGCAAATTCTTGCTGGCAAAATTTTTCCCGGCTCGAATTTGTAACTTCTCTCCCAGAAATAGTACTCGTGATTTATTTAAATAAAACAAGTGAAATTTAGTTGAAACATTTTAGCCGTTTTTAGCCGGTTTTATTTGCCAATTTAGCCGGTTCGTCCAAAAAGTTCTGGCAACACTGATTGCGGGTGTTATGTCAAATCTCAACTCGCCCCAAAGTTTAAATGTATTTTGTTTGTGCTTTTGATGGGTGTGCTCTCGAATCACTAAAAGCAAAAACAAAATACATGTAAGGCGAAGAGACCAGCTAATCTAACACCACCTTGTATAAATTCGCCTTGAAACGCCGCCTCTAAAACTTTAAATGCAGTGAAATTCAGTGAAATTAATTATTATTACAAATCATATATTTGGCGTTGGCGTTGACAGCTGACAATAAATACATGAATTCAATGAAACCGTCCCATAGCTAAAACTTGGCGACGCTAGCGCCGGCACAAAGCAGAAAGATGGTTAACTCTCAACTTTCCGCTTGCGTCGTTCGTCAGCTGTTGCAAATAATTAAAATTATGTGAAATATTTTTCCTTTTTAATCAAATGCGGGAAATAAATATCGTTTTTAGCGCAATTACTAATATCAAATATCAATTTATCTGTCGTTAGTATGTTAATTTATTGGCTAAAGCATTCGCTGGCAAGCGTTCATGTAGAAAGCACTAGCATTACTCGCGCAGCTGTCAAAACGATGCGGACGCGAACGGAACGCGAAAGTTGTATGTAGATGGGCTTTTACTAAACTTTCAAATTTCTGTTTACAAGGCTGCAAAAAGGTGCATTTCCTAAAACAGCCGCGAAAACATCCGAAATTTTGGTGTTTTCCACTTTTCGCTTACGAGAATCCCCTAAAAAATTTAAAAGCTTTTCGAAATTATTATTGCGAAGAAATCTTACCTTGGCAACCTTGTAAAACAGCTGTCCAAAAACGTTTTGCCGTAGATCGTGTTTATACGGACATTTAACACGGTTCAGAGGTTCTTAACTCGCATTTGAAATGCGGATTTCGGCGACACGCTAAAAAGTCTCGATACGTGTTACGTGTACGTTTACACGTCCGTATCAAAATGAAACGACGTAAGTTAACACGAATAAATGCGTCGTATAAACAAGGTATATGTTTGCGAGTATACGAATTCCTCAAATAGTTTTCCGGAATGATCCATGTTTACGCGTCTTTTTTCGCAAATTTGTTCACGCATCCTTTTTCGCCGTCAAAACACACGAACATCTTTATTCGTGTCAAGTGACTATATTATTATTATTACGTCGGAGATACCCGCGTTGCGACCTAAGGAGATATATTGTGCTAAATCCTAATTGTGATCGCTCCAATATTAGGCTATTTAAAAAGCTCAGCACTTTGGATGATGCCATGTTCCAAATTTTAGATGGAGAAGACAATCCTTCCCCAAAGGTGCATCAATCTACTATTCATGCTTCGTGGACATGCACATTGAATATACTCTGGGGTTTCCTTCACCAGCCCACAAAACCTACAGTCAGTCTCTACAGAAAGACCCTTTAATTCAATCGGCACGTTAACTTGCTGTGTGCTGTCAGGTAGCCAGTAAGAGTTTTAAGTTCAAGGTATCTTTCGGAGTTCCTCCTGAAAAGTTATGAATCTCTTTGATTGTCTTATTCGCTCCTAAGTAGCTCTGCAGTGTATCCTGTAGATGTACCGCAAAAAGGCTCGGAACTATGAAAACGTATTTGGGCTCCATTCTTTGCAAGACAGTCAACCGTTTCGTTGCCTTCAAACCCTTCATGTCCCTGAACCCTCCACAGCGGTACGCTATTGTGGGCTCCCAGGTGGCTCAAGAGTTCACAAGCCTTGATGCCGTTTTAAAAGACTCTAAGACTTCTAACTCTGCCTGAATATCTCACATAATATTTATTCTGACCTCATTTGCCTTCTACGATAAAATTCGCGAACACAGACTTCGATTGCGAAGACCTCCGCCCAGAAAATAGTTGGGTACAAGCCCATTGGCAGACTTTCCTGGAATCTTGGTCCAAGTACACCATAAAGTATATATGGATGTTCGTATTGTATATTGGCAATAATAAGGCTATAAGAGGAGACAACACGTTATAATTGTAGAGAGTGTGAACATCAGGAGCGTGCCTTCTCTTTTCATCCAATCAAAATACGTATTTGGGCAAAAGAGAAAGCACGCTCCTGATGTTTCCACTCGTTACAATTATAACGTGTTGTCTCTTCTTATAGATTTACGTTCTTTGGTATAGGTTTGTACTGAGGAATCATGTTTGCGGCCGCCGTTATACGAACGCACCGGTGAAATATTCACGCAAAAAAAAATTGCTAAAATGTTTAGAGATACATATTTTCTATTTTCCTCAAATAACTATTACTCGTAGTCCCGAAACCTACCAAAATCCAATCAAGCCTACCAACCTACCAAATGGAAAAAAACTTACCAGTTTTGGTAAGAAAAGCTCATGTTTGGCAACACTGCTTCACACGTATACGAAGAGCGGCAGCAGAGCCGAGAGAGAGATCATACTAGAGTAGCCAAAATTTTTAAATTCGGTAATAATAGGTCGCCTTTGCGACCCAGTTCAGCTACGTATTTTTCATATAATTTGTAAAAATAAAGATTTCCAAATTTTTAAATTAAACTCTCTTTTAAAAAGATATTTTGTACTGTTAAACGTAATTTAATTTACCGGTTAATAAATCACCCAAATAATGCAAAATCTATTTTACAAAAAAGTTGAATTCAAAGCTATATTAATGTTTCAAATATTTATACATATAAACCTGTGTATGAATATTTTACATAAATTTAGATTTCCGTTCAAAATATGCTCGTATGTATTTTCAATATGAATAAAATGACATACATATGTATGTTAAAATATTAACTTACTATTATGCAATATTTATGCAAATTTGGGGTTTGTCACAAAAAAGAGGAAAAACCTTATCTGTCGCTCGAAAAATCTAAGCCTGGTCGCCGCCAAAAAAATTATCTACATAAAAATAAAAAAATTTTTCTGAGTTTGGTAATTTGTTTAGGTAAAAAATAATTTTGGTAAAAAATAAAAAAGTTTTGTGGCAACCCTGAGGATGAAACTGAATTAGGCACACTAACCTTGCTCACTTTTAGCTCGTGCTAGTTTGTGGTAGTGTCCATCGCGGCTCATGTATGTAAGTATGTGTAAAAATTGCATAGCTGTAACGGATAGCTCACTAGAACAAAATCAGCCTTATCCTGACTTTCACCCGAAAAATGTTCATCCACGCATAGTAAACTCACGGAAACAAATGATAAAGCTGAATATGAATTAGTTTTTTCCTTGGAGTATATGTAATTCAAAACAAAACAAATTTCAAAATTCATTTGGATTCACCCACGTCAAATATTGCAAATTTAAATAAAAAATTTAAATTAATGTTCATCAAAATTTTCCATATCATTATGAAATGATTAAAAATGTCTTTTAATCGCATACATATTCCCTTTAACAACAACCTTTTAATTCTTTGAAAAAAAAATTAACTTTTTTTCACTAAAAAGTCGTTGTATTTTCTCTTCATCAAAATGTTTCTTTATCAAAAGAATCAAAATGTCTTTAAATAGCATATTCTTTATATTTATAAGGTTCGTTCATCCGCCGCGCTGTGCGGACGTGTTTTTCTTGCGCTCTTCCTAACCGCCTTACTGTGACAGTGAAAGTTACTTTTAATATATTCGATACTTTGCAATGGTTCGAGTGTACTACAATTTGGAGACAGTGACTCTTTACAAAATCTAAATCTTTCAATAAATTATCTAATAATAAATAATGATACAATCAGAAATTATATTATGTCTTGTTGTTGTGGCCAAAAAGTTGATCGCTGCCAATCGAAAGTGCAGTGCGCGAAGTGCAATGAACTTTTTCATACCGATTGTGTTGGTATTTTGCCGTCGGATGCTGAATTTATGCTCAACACAGATAAGAGCTTCTTCTGTAAGGTCTGCGCTGATATACGTCGGAGCTCTTTACGTTCGCCTCCTCCACCCTTCGTTTCTAATGAAGAGAATACTGGAAATATGTCAAATAATATCAAATCGACTTCAATAAATCCCAAGCTGAAGTCATTTACTTCTGCAAAGCAGAGTGATGCTTCTAATGAGATCAACAGTAAACATCAAATAACCTTGTTATCTTTGTTCAGAGAGATCACTTTCGTGCTGAGAATGCCCGAATACTTCAGCTGATAAGAGCTTTGCATGAAGATAAAACGAATCTAATGAAGATAGCTGAAAATTCGCATTCCGAACTGATTGCTATTAAAGAGAGCAGCCGCGATAAAGACAAAGCAATTGCCTCGCTCACCTCTGAGGTTAAAGAGCTTTGTAATGTTGTTAGTGCCATCTATAATAACAAAAAGCCTATTGTGGAATCACAACCAATTGCGGCTCATCCTAATAAGCAGAAGCCAGCTGTAGTTAACATGTCATCTTCGCCTATGCTCACTGCCAAATACAATGCCGATATCAACAGTATTGACGCTTCGTCTGCTTTTTCGTGTGTTGTTGACTTTACTTCTCCTGATGTAATTGGTACGACACCATTATCGTATGCGTATGCTGTTTCTGGTTCTCTCGTCACAGCTAAAAGTAATAAAAAGCAAACATCTGCTAATACTAATACACTTCCTAACGTCAATGCTTCTACTGCTGATACTGTTGTTGCTAGTAATTCTGGAACCATGTGCTCTCTCGGACTTGCTGCCGCTAAGAGAAATAATGACAAGACATCCGCTAGTGCTAATGCACTTTCTAACGATAAAACTTCTGGTGCTGGTGTACGGAAAGACAATAATGGTAGTAATCCCAGTAAAGAATTGGATGTTGTTGTTCCGCTCAAATGGTTGAATTTGTCGTCTTTTAAGCCCTCTGTCAACGAAAATGACATAATAAATTTTGTCGCTAAACATGCGATTGATTCTAACAGTATCTCTTGCTATAAGCTTATTAAAAAATACCTTTCTGCTGACTCTTTGAAGAAATTGGTAAGAGTTAATTTCAAGTTGGGTGTCTCTTTATCAGACTATAATAAACTGCTAAGCTCAGCGTTCTGGCCAGTAAACGTTAAGGTGCGCCCATTCCAATTTCTTCAAAACGCCAACGCTGCAGAATCAGTAACGTGAATGAATCTGCCAAACCAAATCGCTCCTCAACCCCAAACTATTCTTTACATTATCACAATGCGAGTGGAATGCGTACGAAATCTTCAGTTTCATCTCAATGTTTTATCACATGATTTCGATGTTATAGCTATAACTGAGACTTGGTTAAATGCAAATTTTTCTTCGAATGAGTTTTTCGGCGACGACTATTATGTTTATCGAAAAGATCGCTACTCAGATACTACGGGCCTTGTTAGAGGCGGCGGCGTTTTACTTGCAGTCAGAACGGATTTTTGCAGCAAAGCGGTTAATCTGAATGGTGTTGGTAGTGATCTGGAGCAAATTTGTGTTAGTGTTAAGTTTACTAACAATAAAACTATTTTGTTCTTAATATCTTATATTCCGCCTAATAGTGATATTGCTGTTTATCAAAGTCATTTAGATAATCTTGTAGATATAATTAACAATGCTAAGCCGTCTGATGAGATTATTTTCCTAGGAGATTTTAATTTAAGTAGCATTTCTTGGCAGAATCTTAGTAATAACATCTTGCCTACGAATATCAAGTCTGAAATAGATGAATTAGTTATATCGACAATGTTTTCGCACGGTTTTAAGCAATGTAACTCGGTTTCAAACAATAATGGTAGGTTTTTAGATCTGATTTTTGCTACTGCAGAACTTAAAATAGCATGCTTTGAAAGCCCGGCGCCTATTTTAGATAATAGTTTGCATCATAAAGCTCTAGATGTTAATTTTGACTTTTATAATTTTGAAAAGCAGCCGCTTGAGTCCGCTGTGGAATATAATTATTTTCGGGCAGACTTTTCTGCAATGAATAAATTTTTGCGTGACATTGATTGGTCATTTTTGGAGTCTTTAGCTAGACTGGAGGATCATTACGATATTATGCGTCAATGGTTTCTGCAAGCCATCTCCAATTATGTTCCGTCTAGGCAAATCGTAATAAATAGAAAACCTCCGTGGTTCAATTCAAAGCTTTCCCATTTAAAAAATGTTAAAAATAAAGCATATAAAAAGCTGAAAAATAGTAATAATGAAGAGGATCGGCAGAAATTTATTTTTCTGAGAAAGAAGTTCGACTCTCTCCATAAGTTTCTATTTAAGCAATATATGTTCAAAGTGGAATCGGACTTGAAGTCAAATCCTTCTAAATTTTGGTTTTTCATAAATTCAAAGAGGCAAACTAATGGATTTCCTACTAGCATGGAATATGATGGTTTAATGTCTGATAATACGAAAGATACTTGCAACCTTTTCGCTCAACTTTTTCAGAAGGTTTACACAAAACATAATACTTCTACGTTTCCCAACTTTACCCATACTGAATTACCAA
>NW_023458757.1:125959-127824 GCF_013731165.1 Rhagoletis pomonella
TAAGATTTCTTCGCAATAATAATTTGGAAAAGCTTTTAAATTATTTAGGGGATTTCCGTAAGCGAAAAATGGAAAACACGAAAATTTCGGAAGTTTTCGCGGCTGTTTTAGGAAATGCACCTTTTTGCAGCCTTGTAAACAGAAATTTGAAAGTTTAGTAAAAGCCCATCTACATACATACAACTTTCGCGTTGCGTTCGCTTCCGCCTCGTTTTGACAGCTGCTAGTGCTTTCTACATGAACGCTTGCCAGCGAATGCTTTAGCCAATAAATTAACATAATAACGACAGATAAATTGATATTTGATATTAGTAATTGCGCTAAAAACGATATTTATTTCCCGCATTTGATTAAAAAGGAAAAATATTTCACATAATTTTAATTATTTACAACAGCTGACGAACGACGCAAGCGTAAAGTTGAGAGTTAACCATCTTTCTGCTTTGTGCCGGCGTTAGCGTCGCCAAGTTTTAGCTATGGGACGGTTTCATTGAATTCATGTATTTATAGTCCGCTGTCAACGCCAAATATATGATTTGTAATAATAATTAATTTCACTGAATTTCACTGCATTTAAAGTTTTAGAGGCGGCGTTTCAAGGCGAATTTATACAAGGTGGTGTTGTTAGATTAGCTGGTCTCTTCGCCTTACATGTATTTTGTTTTTGATTTTACTGATTCGAGAGCACACCCATCAAAAGCACAAACAAAATACATTTAAACTTTGGGGCGAGTTGAGATTTGACATAACACCCGTGATACAAAATAAATTGGATTGTTTTATTTGCTCAACCGCTACCGCTATAAATTCGCCTTCATTTTTGCTTTTGCTTCGCTTTGAGAATTTTGATTTTCATTCGGTCTGATTTGCTTTTGTTGTGACTTTGCAAATAATTTATTGCTTTCGATTTGCTGTGGTTGTGCTTTTGCTGTACCAAGGCGAATTTATTCAAGGTGGTAGCAAGAATACAAAAACAACCATTCCATATATTTTGTATTACGGGTGTTATGTAGAATCTCAATTCGTCCCAAAGTTTACGTGGATTTTGTTTGTGATTTTGATGGGTGTGCTGTCAAATAAAAAGCAAAAACAAAATTCATGTGAGGAGAATAATTCAGCTGATACAACACCACAATTTAAAAATTCGCCTTGAACACCACCTTGTATGAATTCGCCGTGCTTGTATAAATTCGCCTTGTTTGGTGTATTCTCATTTTTCTTTTTTCCTTGCTGCGTCCATAAAACATACATATCATCAGTATATCAAACCAACTGCGCTGTAAGCAAAAGCAAATGATTTCGTGTTATGCACAAAATAAACCACACATATATTTGCGCAAATACCAATTAGTACAAACAGGAATCGAATAACAATCTTATTTGTACTAATTTGTATTTGCGCAAATATTCGTGTGGTATATTTTGCGCATTACTAAAACTACCGCAACTATTTGGTTTTAAAAAATTAAGTAGGCAGCTCTGGTCAAAAAGTGACATTTGTTTACTTTTAACAGCGCGTAACTTTTCGGTTTGCCAAAAGCAAGGTGTATTAAACAAGGTGGTGTTGGGGCGACAGCTGAGTTTTTCGCCGTGGAGGCCATTACGTCAAAATGATGTGTTTGTTGTAACTCATACCAATGACAGTATGGACATCAGCGTATAATTTGTTAGTGTAATTTTTTACTTATATACGGCCAACACCACCTTGTTAAATACGCCTTGGCCAAAAGTATAATAAAATTGATTGAAAAATGGAAATAATCAAAAAGCGGGATACTTGGAGTGACCGGGAAATTCGAGAAATGTTGCATATTATAAATGAAAAGCATATAATGCAACTAATCGATAACAAAACTAAACGCAAC
>NW_023458757.1:127924-128931 GCF_013731165.1 Rhagoletis pomonella
AATATTATATCACATTTTCCAATTTTAGTGATATTTTCAAGTAAAAAACTGTATTGGTATTGGACTAAAAAAAAATCTGTGAAAAGAATTATTTTCCTTTTTTTGTAGAGATCTCACAAAACTAAGTCGAAAGTCTGTATGAATTTTTTCCATATTTTCGATATTTACGGAAATAATTCAGTTTTTAATTGTTTTCGACTTGGAAACTTTTTTAAAATAATACTAAAAATTTGAAAACGTCGGATTTTCCCTGCAATTAGTAAAGATCGCTAATCTAAGCCGAAACTATTTAAGAAATTTTCCAACATTTTCAATATGGAAATAATTAAGTTTTCAAATGTTTTCTAATAATGTCGTGTAAGAAGCTGCCATTGGATGGGTGGCAGCTTCGCTACTCATGTGCATATTTGTCCCCCACATTGTCATTTACATATCTAATTAATTAATAAACCTAAATTTATAAAGCACATATTTGTAAACTGCATTTCATTGATATTACCTATTTCTGCTACCAAATTTTTCATGCAACCAAAAAGACAAACAAATGAAAATGTAAGTATGTATGCATTTATAAATGTACATATGTACATACATATATACGATTGTTCTGCTTTCGTCTTCCCCTCGCCGCTTCCATCAACACAAATTATTCAATTTCTGTAAATCGCCGCCAGATTGGCACGTGCGCGAAACCATTAACCCTACGTTTACGAAATATTTAGATTTTCGCATAACTTTGCATTGAATATGTTAATACTTGTACATTTTGTATGGAGAATAATATTAATTAATTTAAAATTCTGCATGTAACCATGTTCTCGACGATACATGTAACTTTCATCAAGATTTACCATAAAAATTGTGCTTCATTAACAATTGGAACCAGCTGAAACCAAAAAAACTACGTCCGCTAAAATGGGTTAAACACTGACTGGAATTGGCATTTTTTACACGCATACATACATACTTTCATATACACATGTACAGTGGAGTACCACTAGCTTGGA
>NW_023458757.1:129031-130134 GCF_013731165.1 Rhagoletis pomonella
AATTAGATATGTAAATGACAATGTGGGGGACAAATATGCACATGAGTGGCGAAGCTGCCACCCATCCAATGGCTGCTTCTTACACGACTTTATTAGAAAATATTTGAAAACTTAATTATTTCCATAAATATTGAAAATGTTGAAAAATTTCCTAAATAGTTTCGGCTTAGATTAGCGATCTTTACTAATTGCAGGGAAAATCCGACGTTTTCATATTTTTAGTATTATTTAAAAAAAAGTTTCCAAGTCGAAAACAATTAAAAACTGAATTATTTCCATAAATATCGAAAGTATGGAAAAAATTCATACAGACTTTCGACTTAGTTTTGTGAGATCTCTACAAAAAAAGGAAAATAATTCTTTTCACAGGTTTTTTTTTAGTACCAATACAGTTTTTTACTTGAAAATATCACAAAAATGGGAAAATGTGATATAATATTTTGGATTTATTTTAACGTTGTGTGTACAAATCACCGAGAAGAAATTATTTTTTTCCCTAAAAATCTGTTTACAAAAAAGTTTTACTCCAACAAAGTTTTATAATTGAAAATCTAACAAAATATTACAAAAATTAAAAAAATTCTATATAACCTTTTCGATTTATTTTCACAGTATTTCTTGAAATCACCGGAAAAAGGGATTTTTTTTCACAAAATGTTTTCACAAAAAACACAAACACTTATGGGCGTTTTCTATTTGCAATCTATACATATAATAAAATTGTAACAGGTCGATGTCTGTACATTATAGATATTAAAAAAAATTAATGTGGGAGGTCTTTATTAGAGCACCAGAAGCCAAATCAACCATTTTTAGAATTTTTGTCTGTCTGTCTGTCTGTCTGTCTGTATGTTTGTTCGCGCATCACTCGAAAACGAATGCATGGATTTGAATGCAGTTTTCACCGATGTATTGCTAGAGGTCCAACTTAAAATATAGGAAGAAAAAAATTTGAGAGTTGCCACCTATTCGAAAAATTTTATTGTATTAAATTGATTAAATAAATGAAATCTATATCTACATCTAGATATACATATAATAAAATTGTAACAGGTTGATCTCTGTACCTTATAGATATTAAAGAAAAATTAATATGGTGGGTT
>NW_023458758.1:0-17711 GCF_013731165.1 Rhagoletis pomonella
CCATAACTATAAAGGGCCTAATTATATTATTTTCTTTATAGGAACGAGCTCAAATATCATATGGGTTACAGTATATTTTGCTTTTTTTAAATTTATTTATGTTTATACTATATTCTAACAATCTTTATCTTAATTTGATTTTACTATGTTGTCGAAATAATTATGTGTTCTACTTTGACGCTTATTCAGTTTAGGATCGGTTTCTCTTATGAGAAACCAGCAGTAATCACCCATCATTGCGACGTCCCAGATCCTTGATATCGATTCTCAATTAATTTCATTTGCTGATGAAACCTTTCGCCATGTTCATCACTTTCGTCGCCAAGATTTGCCGGAAAAAAGCTCAAATGTGAGTGGAGAAAGTGAATTTTTAAAGACATATTTACGCCCATTTTCGCATAATTATTGATTAGGTCGTTCACTATCTGCTCGTAGTTAGGGCTTTTGTGTCTACCGAGAAAAGAAGCAACGACCTTTTCAAAGGATTCCCACGCTGCTGCCTCAACTGATGAGAGTAGTCCTTTGAATAGATTATTGTTGATCAACTTTCTTATTTGTGGTCCAACAAAAATACCTTCCTTTATTTTGGCTTGAGAAATATCTGGAAAAACTGTTTTCAAATAGTCGAATGCTTCGCCTTCTTTGTCCAAAGCCTTAACAAAGTTTTTAATGAGACCGAGCTTGATGTGTAAGGGTGGAAGTATGATTTTCTCTTTCTTGACAAGAGGGGTGTATTTGATGTTATCCACACCAACGGTAAACTCGACTCTTTCCGGCCAATCCTTTCTGACGTAGTGGTCCTTACGAGCTCGGCTATCCCACTTGCAGAGGAAGCAGCAGTGCTTGGTGTAGCCACTTTGTAGACCGCATAGCATTGCAACGACTTTGAGATCAGAACATATTTTCCAATCATGCTCTTCATATTTGATAAATTTGAGTATTTTTTGCATTTCCTCGTAGGTTTCCTTTGTATTTACTGCATGTGCAATCGGGATAGAAGGCTTTTTGTTACCAATATGCAATAATACAGCCTTCAAACTCAGTTTATTGCCGTCTATGAACTCGCCACTCTTTTGAATCATATGTTTGACCAAACTCTTTGAATAAACCAGGGATGTCGTTGCAGTAGCATATACTGTCTTTCTTGGTATAGTGTTTGGAAAATGGTTCGTGACGAGTTCTACTATATGTCACCTTAACATCGGATGACACAAATTTAAATTGTTGCATACGAGAAGTGTGGATCTCGGCCTTTTCCTTGGATAGTTCCAAATCTCTTATCCAATCATTAAGTTGTGCTTGTGACAGAACGGTTCTTTCGTTTTCCATGCGAAATTCAGTACAACTTGATCCCCCGCACTCAGATGTTACTGTTGACAATGGAACTGGATCCGCAACTGCCGTTGAATGTAGTACTGGTAATGTCACTGTAGGTACGCTAGCATAGGTTACTCCTCTTGATCTTCCAACGCCAAGTGCTTTTGTTTGACAAATATAACACTCTATTGAATGGCAAGTAGGTTCTCTCCATATCATTGGTGTATCAAATTTTGTTTGTTGTCCTGATTCCCACTGAATCAATTCTACTCGACACGATGTACACAAAGTGTTCGGTGTCCATGGTTTTTCAGCATTTTTAGGCTCAATTCCAAAATACTTGGAGTATAAAGTTTTAATATGATCTGAGAATACTCGTCGTCGCCTTATGATAGTATATTGGCCACACATGAAACAGAGCATATCTGGATCCTTATTACACTCAAATTCTCGCGTCCTTTTACTCATTTTATTTTTTTTAATAAATCACGGTTTTGAAATTAGACTTATGAACTGAACTATCTCCGGCGAGCCTTGAAGATGTTATGAAGTTTCAAAGCGCATTAACTCATATTTATACTCGGAACAAGAATAAAATAGAACAAATCAAATCTTACCTAGACAGAAAGGTTCCTTTTTATAACAAGCCGGGAAAAGAAAATACTACCTGTTTTATATGTAGGCTTTAGAAATTTTCTGTGTCTTATAATTTTGAAAATCTACCTGCATACTTACCCATAACTGACGGAAATACATGTTTATAACTACATGCCTACAGCAGGTTTCGAACCCAACCACTCTTCCTTTCGATGCAACCACTCTACCTACTATAATACAATTCGAGTATTAAAAGTACTATTTGATTTATTTAAAGAAAAAGTGTTATCATTGTTATGGTGTTATTCGTTTATCCGGATAATCTCTCACTTGCACTTTATACCTTTAATATATGTATGTATGTATAGGTACATACATTGAAGTTGCGCAACCTGGGTATTTTTATTTGATCGCTTATAACTTACGTAGTTTTGCATCGATTTTCTTCGATGATAGCTTATTTTTTTTGTAATACAACAGAGCTTAGGGAGAAAAAAAAATCTGCAAAAAAATAAAAGGTTTTCGAGATCCTTCCCCGCAAAGTACAATTTTTTTTATATTTTTACAAAAAAAATTTAAAAAATCGGTAATGATTGTTCGTTATCTTTGAATCTACAGGGCCTAGCAAAAAGTGTTGTATGCACAGTTTATAGAAAATTGTATTACCTTTTAAAAGCTTCAAACCGTTTTGCTTAATTCGTTCTTGAGATATATATGATAAAGTGGACCCAATTTTTTTTTTTTTTGCAAAAACGGTAAATTGCAAATATCTCAAAAACGGTACCATAGAATTAAAAATAACCTTGATTTTCGGAATCAGGGGGTGATTTTACATAAGAATTTCATAACGGCGTTTCTGGTAAAGAGAAAAAGTTGAAATTTGTGGTCCAGTGTAATCGGCCAATTTCCAAATAAAGCTGTTGCAGACTTATATGCTCTTTTAGGTCTTACCACATTTTCTCTTTAAGATTTTTTTCTTTTAATGTGGACTTAGCACATTTTCTATCAACCATTTTTCCATTGTATTTTATTGTTAAAAGATTTAATTGTTTAGTTTAAATATATTTTACTGTTTTAAAATGAATTATAACCTAATACAGTTTTATTTCATTGCTATTAATAAAAATAACTATTTTAAGTCGTAAATTTATGTAATAATAATAATAGATTGGCGCTTCCACATATGTTAGTGTTTGGCCGAGCTTCTCCTCCGGTTTGTGGCGTGCGCCTTGATGTTGTCACACAAAGCGGAGGGACCTACAGTTTTACGCCGACTCCGAACGGCGATTGTATTTTTATGAGAAGCTGTTTTTCATGGCAGAAATACACTCGGAGGTTTGCCATTGCCTGCCGAGGGACGACCGCTGTTAAGAAAAAACCTTTTTTCTATATTTTTTGCGATGTTGCTTTGACCTGGGTTTGAACCCAGGTGCTGCAGAGTGGAAGCGCGCACTGCTTACCACTACACCACAGCGGAGATTTAATTGTTTAGTTTAAATATATTTTACTGTTTTAAAATGAATTATAACCTAATACAGTTTTATTTCATTGCTATTAATAAAAATAACTATTTTAAGTCGTAAATTTATGTACCATTTATAAAAGAAAATAATTAAAAGCAAGTAAAGAGGTATAAGTTTGGGCGAAACCGGAAACAGAGTTTCCGTATTTTTGAAATTTACTGTTAGATATACGGGAAGCGAATGTAATTTTGGTCCGATTTGAATAATTTTCAACGAATTGCTTTTCCGTACCAGGTTTATTAAGTGCACCGAGTTTGGTAGAAATTGATAAATCGGTTACCGAGTTTCACATTTGTGGTCATAAGTGGGCGACGCCATGCCCATTATCCAAAAATGTATCATAATCTAATTTTCTGCTGAGTGGTTATCGCGATCATCGATTTTAAGTGAATTAGATTTTTAACAGATTTCTTAGCTAGACCCTAAATAAGGCTCGTACCGAGTTTGGTGAATGGGCTACTGAGATACAGCATTTCATAATAGGTGGGCGGGGTCACGCCCATTTTCCAAAAATAATAATATTTTTTACAAAAATTCTACTTCACATACTAATTTTGAACAATTTGCATCCAATATTTACTGAAATATCGTAGTTTTTGCATTTTTAGAAAATACCTTTATATCGGAAATGGGCGTGGTTACATTCCGATTCGCCCATTTTTAATACCAACTTACCTTGGATAAAGGGCAACCTACATACCAAATTTCGTTGAAATATCTCGAGTTATCGTGTACACGGACAGACGTGTATATATATATTTTTTGGATTTTTTTGGACTTAGCACATTTGCGTACCAATGCATAACAACAAGTAAAAACGACATTACGGTAATTTTCTTTTTTGGTAATAATGTATTTTCAGTTATGCTATCTTACTGCATCAAAATCTCAATTTACATAAAAAGTGGACTTAGCACGTTTGCGAACTAAGCCAACGATATGACCCATTGTGGAGTCTGATCGAGTCTTAATGAGACTGTTTCGATTCTCTCGTCATTTCATATCCCTTTGACAACTGTGTCAACTTCTATAAATTTAGTTTTAAGAGGATATCACCCTGTTTCTTTTTAGCTTAAAACTTTTAACGTGGGAGTTAACCGAAGTCAAGTTTTAAACATGTTTTTTAGTCATTACTAAAAAAATACAACATTTGGTGTGGTGAGGTTTTTGTTATAAAATTAATTTAATCTAACAGAATTATATATATTATAACTCGATAAGGTTTAAGTCTTGCCATAGCTTCCATTCGCTGAACTGTGGATAATCATTTTCCAATTCTCTCGCGCGATCTCCTTCTGATAAGCCGTTTTTTTATAATTGAGGTAAAGAGCCTTATCCTTACGCTGCACAGTGGGGTAATTGATGTCGATATTGCGAATTAATTCAAAAAATGAATTTCAAAATACAATGAAGGGTTTAGGACCAAATGAAAGTAGATAAAATTCTACACCACTATGTAAACAAATATTTGCCCAAAAATTTAACGTTTTCTTGCAATATACTCTCAAAGTCGTGACTTTTTCCTTTGAGACGCGCAAAGTGAAAAACGTGATTTAATATTTCAAATTTCCAAGCTATATCTGAGTTTTCTTTAAAGATACATCAAAAACGGCAATGGAACCTTCTTGTTCAGGTATTTAGGCAATACAAAGTGATTTTAGTTTTCTTTTACTATGGTTCTAAGTATTTTATTATATTTCTTATCGTAAGCGTAAAAATAAGGGGTTTTTGGCTATATACGTAGACATATAGTTGAGAAGTAAGTACGATCAAGCAAAAGTGTAATCATTTACATATACCTTGGACGTTATAGTGTCATTCTGCAAAAAAAAAGTTGCGGCGTGTCTGCGCACTTTTTCAGTATATCGATTTATATAATACAACCTCGTTGGTGAAATATACATGAAATTCTCGATGAAGAACAAATCCAAATATAACAAGTGAAGTGACTAAGTACAAAGCATACAAAAAAGTAATATTGTTATTGTCCCATTCGTTGTTTGCTCAATTACTGTTTTGTTATACCCTACATACGGCATAACTATTAGGTACATATGTCTATTATCAAAAGTAGGCTAAATACGGTTTTGTTTCAAAGACGAAACTTTTAGTACTTGCATGTATCAAAGAAAGTATGTATACATTTATGTACATATCTGCTTAGAGTCATAAAATAAAATTTGGGTTTATTTAATTTTACAATAATAGCTTAGAATGACGTACATGATGCATATTTTTAGTGTTAATTATAATCTTTGTTATTGTTTATAGTGTTGCTATTTCTATGCATGAATGTCATGTGCAGTGAATATAAATAATGATAGTGATGATATTTTTAACTAATATGGTTACGGGTAGACGGGTTAACGGAGAATAACCATAACTATAAAGGGCCTAATTATATTATTATTTTCTTTATAGGAACGAGCTCAAATATCATATGGGTTACAGTACATTTTGCTTTGCTGCCTTTATGCTTAAGTGCACATTTAAGATACCTACCCCAAAATGTGCATCAGAGGCATTATTTTAAACATTTATAAGGAAACTGCTCCGATAGATGCATTCAACATACCTGCACATTGGCGCTACCTGCCTTAAAAATTGTGCAACTAGTAGCAATTATCGCAGAAAGTATTACGTTTACCTGCACTGACCCTACAATTACCTAATTTTACAATCTTTTATTTATTTTGCTCATCTCGCGGAACAACGAAAATGGCTATCAATTTATGTAGTTATATAGATAATTAGATACTATTCAGTAAAAATTTCGCTTGCAGTAATTTCTACGTGGTAAGTGCTTTTCCATTATTTGGTTTCATAGGGATTTGATTACCTTCCTCATTGAAGTAGTAAAGAAAATTCGCTTAAGTGCCTTTTTCGGTTAAGTGCACAAGTTTTTCGTGCAAAGAAGGATATGCAGCTAAGCAAAATATACTGTACTCGTCAAAGCCTTTACGAAATAATGAGAAACTCTCGCTGCGATCAATTAAATGATAAATTTAAGGTTTTAAGGGGACAAATGAAAGATCGCATCAGGCCGTATGATGAAAATTTTCTGAGTTCAAAATTCGTTGGAATAGGTCCTGTAGACACGAAGAACGTTTTTTGAAAGCAAACAAAAGTTGGCTTGAGTCCTCTATAGGTTTTCCGTGTTCAAAACAAAATAAACGTCAATTGTCAGAAGAAGCTCTAGAGGCGCGAATCAAAGATTTTAAGAGATACAGAGAACATTTTTCTCGCAAGTGCAACAGAAAAAAGACGAATGAAGATATATTCAATAGACTTTTGATTAGTTCCGACCCTGTTGTATCAAGTATCAGAAAACTATCCCAAAAAAAATTGCAGGATTTGCCGAAAGAAGCACAACAGTTGTTAATTATGCAGCCTTATAGCGATGATGAAGATGTTGATAGTGATGACAATGACGCCAGCGAAGATGACGATTACTTTTATTAAAGGTTATATATTCTTAATTGCTTTCTAGGCTTAACAAAAACATGTAGATAATTGTTGAAGAGAAAATTTGCACAATTCGTATTCATTATCATATAAAAAATTACCTAAAAAGGTGATGATGTGGGTGATGTTGATGATGAAAATAGTAATGAAGATAATGATGGGGATAATTATTATAATGATAGAAGAGGAGTTTAACTTGTAATTAATGATGATTAGGATTTTGACAAATTATCATTAATAATAAAAAATATTTATGGGAGTAAAAACAAAATTTTAACTTTTCTCGCTCTTTGGTAAAGCCTTAAAAACCCACGTAAAAAAAAAATCCTACTAACCTATTTTCGGATTTGTCTTTTTTTACTTCATTTGGTGCTAGCTATAAATCAAAATATTTTAAATTAAATGTACGTATGAATTGATTTCCACTTTCAGGGTCGATTACCCCACTGTGAGCTGGTGCAAAATGATTTTTTTTTATGATTAGCTTACTCTGTTAGTTTAAGCAGAAGGAATCCATTCACTGATTTTTGCAGAAAATTAGAAGTTTTTGGTATATTTAATTTTAATTTAATTTTTGATCTCGAGAGTGTCGGCTTTTTAACAAATTCGTTCAACGTTATTTTTTGAGCAGCCACTTCCAACGCGAATGTTCTTCTTCTTATTTGGCGTTGTAACCGCCTAAGCGATTTTGGCCGAGGCCAAAACAGCACGCCAGTCATTTCCCTTCTGTGCTAACTGACGCCAATTGAAAATGCCAAGTGAAGCCAAGTCCTTCTCCAGCTGGTCTTTCCAACGCAGAGGAGGCCTTCCTCTTCCTCTGTTACCAGCATCGCGGCCCGCGTTGAATATTTTCAGAGCAGGAGCGTTTCTGTCCATCCGAACGACATGGCCAAGCCAGCGGAGCCGCTGAATTTTAATTCGCTGCACTATGTCTATATATCGTTGTAAAGCTCATACAGCTCATTGTTAAATAGTCTGCGATATTCGCTATCACCAACGCGTAAAGGTCCGTAAATCTTTCGCAGAATCTTTCTCTCGAAAACTCCAAGAGCCGCCTCATCAGATGCTTTCATTGTCCATGCTTCCGCGCCATACACCAGCACAGGCATGATGAGTGACTTATAGAGTGTGATCTTTGTACGACGAGAGAGGACTTTACTTCTCAATTGCCTACTCAGCCCAAAGTAGCACTTGTTGGCAAGAGTGATTCTCCGTTGGATTTCAAGGCTGACATCTACAGTCGGCTACTTTTTCAAACTTGTAACTGTCAACAGTGACGTGGGTGCCAAGACGCGTATGCTCTGACTGTTTGTGTGCTG
This sequence comes from Rhagoletis pomonella, assembly GCF_013731165.1. Classification (NCBI taxonomy): domain Eukaryota; kingdom Metazoa; phylum Arthropoda; class Insecta; order Diptera; family Tephritidae; genus Rhagoletis; species Rhagoletis pomonella. Next base: position 8,222 of record NW_023458758.1, read on the forward strand.
ACAGGAGATACTTCGTTTTGTCCTCGTTCACCACCAGACCCATTCGCTTTGCTTCTCTATCCAATCCCGAGAAGGCTGAACAGACGCAGCCCTTGTTTTTACCGATAATATCCATGTCGTCGGCATACGCCAGCAATTGTACTCTCTTATAAAGTATTGGCCTGAGCGGTTCAGTTCTGCGGCTCTTATTATCTTCTCCAACATAAGATTAAAGAAATCACACGAAAGGGAGTCCCCTTGTCTGAAACCTCGTTTGGTATCAAACGGCTCGGAGAGGTCCTTCCCTATTCTGACGGAGCTGGTGGTATTGCTCAACGTCATTTTACACAGCCGTATTAGTTTCGCGGGGATACCAAATTCAGACATCGCGGCATAAAGGCAACTTCTCTTCGTGCTGTCGAAAGCGGCTTTGAAATCGACAAATAGATGGTGTGTGTCGATCCTATTCTCGCGGGTCTTTTCCAAGATTTGGCGTATTGTGAATACCTGATCTATGGTGGATTTTCCAGGCCTAAAGCCACACTGATAAGGTCCAATCAGCTCGTTGACGGTGGGCTTCAGTCTTTCGCACAATACGCTCGATAAGACCTTGTAACCTATGCTTAGAAGGCTAATTCCGCGGTAGTTGGCGCGTATGGCGGGGTCGCCTTTCTTGTGGATTGGGCAGAGCACACTTAAATTCCAGTCGTCGGGCATGCGTTCATCTGACCATATTCTGCATACGAGCTGATGCATGCACCTCATCAGCTCCTCGCCGCCGTACTTGAATAGCTCGGCTGGCAGGCCGTCAGCTCCAGCAGCTTTGTTGTTTTTCAGTCGCGTAATCGCTATTCGTACCTCGTCATAGTCAGGCGGTGGGATAGTTAATCCATCATCATCGACTGGGGACTCGGGTTCGTCTTCCTCACTACTTTCAGCGCTGCTACCATTCAGTAGGTTATAAAAGTGTTCCCTCCACAATGTAAGTATATTCTGGACATCGGTCACTAGGTCGCCATTGTTGTTCTTACAGGAGTTCGCCCCGGTCTTGAAACCTTCCGTAAGTCGCCTAACCCTCTGGTAGAATTTTCGGGCGTTCTTCCTGTCGGCCAGCATCTCAAGCTCTTCGCACTCACGTATTTCGGCCTCTCTCTTCTTATTGCGGCAAATACGTCTCGCTTCCTTCTTCAGTTCCCTATAACGGTCCCACATGGCTCGCGTTGCGCCCGATCGCAGCGTGGCCCTGTAGGCGGCATCTTTTTTTCTCTGCGGCTTCTTGACATTCCTCATCGTACCAGTTGTTCTTTCGGGCTCGCTGAAATCCAACTACTTCTTCGGCAGCGGTACTTAATGATCGGGAAATGTGGTTCCACTGCTCGCGTACGTCGGATTGTTGAAGAGTGCTCTCAGAGAGCAGGTGTGTGAGTCGAGTGGCGAATAAATTGGCCGTCTGTTGTGATTGCAGCTTTTCGACGTTAAGCTTTCCTTGCATTGTTGGGCGCACATTTTTTGCTGCACAGAGGCGGGTGCGTATCTTGGCTACAACAAGATAGTGGTCCGAGTCGATGTTTGGCCCTCGGAGTGTACGTACGTCCAAAACGCTTGAAGCATGCCTTCCGTCTATCACAACATGATCGATTTGGTTTCTCGTTTTTCGATATGGAGACAGCCATGTAGCTTGGTGGATGTTCTTATGCTGGAACCTAGTACTACATATTACCATATTCCGGGCCCGGGTCGATCAGCCTCAGTCCGTTATCGGACGTTTCGTCGTGGAGGCTGAATTTTCCGACAGTGGCGCCAAAGATCCCTTCCTTGCCCACCTTGGCATTAAAATCGCCAAGCACGATTTTGACATCGTGTCGGGGGCAGCGCTCATATGTACGTTCCAAGCGCTCATAGAAGAGATCCTTGGACGCCTCATCCTTCTCTTCCGTCGGGGCATGGGCGCAGATGAGCGAGATGTTGAAGAATCTAGCTTTGATGCGGATTGTGGCTAGACGTTCGTCCACCGGGGTGAACGCCAGTACTCGGCGACGGAGTCTCTCTCCTACCACGAATCCAACACCGAATTTGCGCTCATTTACGTGGCAACTGTAGTAGACGTCGCAAGGCTTCACGCTTACTTTACCTTGCCCCGTCCATCGCATTTCTTGGATGGCGAAGATGTCAGCCTGTGTCTTCCCGAGGACATCAACCAGCCGGGCAGAGGCACCTTCCCCATTAAGGGTCCGGATATTCCAGGTGCATACCCTTAAATCATAGTCCTTTATACGTTTGCCGTGGTCGTCATCAGAAAAAGGGGGTCTCATCCGAGGCTGTGTGCTTCTTTTCATTGGGCGGGGTTTTAACGTGGCGGGACCCAAACCCAGCGCACGCGAAGTTTTACGCCTTATCACTTTAGCTCGCTCCCAAACGGGTGTTTGGTTGCTACCCAGAGGATACGTGGATATAAATATCCGGACGTTGTGAGCTGCGATTTGAACCGTACGCACAAGAATCGCTTCTGGCCACTCCCAGGTGAATGGCAGTCAAAAGTTTTCCACTTCTGCGCACGGAACCATCCTCCATCCAACGCGAATAAAACTGTCAAATTATAAGCCAGTACTATGAAATTTCAACCTCAAAATGGTAGATCTATTGTCTAACGATGTGCATTGCAACTTTTTAGTACATTCAAACAGCGTACAGGAATGGCTGGAACGCGTACCGATTTTAAGTGAGCAATGCTTTAAGGATCACTCTCGCCAACAAGTGCTACTTTGGACTGAGTAGGAAATTGAGAAGCAAATTCCTCTCTCGTCTTACAAAAATCATTAACGATTTAACGATGAGCTGTATGAGCTTTACAACGTTATGGACATAGTCCAGCGAATTAAAATTCAGCGGCTCCGCTGGCTAGGTCATGTCGTTCGAATGGACAGAAACGCTACTGCTCAGAAAGTATTCAACGCGGGTCGTGAGGCTGGTAACAGAGGAAGGCGTTCGAAAGACATGGGGGAAAAGGATTTGGTTTCACTTGGCATTGCTAATTGGCGTCAGTTGACAAAGAAGAGACACGACTGGCATGCTGTTTTGGACTCAACCAATCATCATGAAATTTTGCTGCTGTCATTTAGTTTAACTTAAAATATAGATAGATTTAATATCGATTAGACAAGCGGTCGTGGCTCCTCCCATACAAACGAAATTTTGCATACTGCATATATCTGGAAGTAGTATTTGTGGTATCCACAGTACGGGACCTTGGTATGAAGATAGATATGTATATAAAAACAAAATTTGGTCTTATTTTATCTTATAGATCTTTTGAAGTGTCGAAAAATTGCAAAAGTGGCCAATTTGAAATTTTCTTTTATACAATTTTGAAATCCAATTCGTCTGATGGAAATTCTACCAAATTTATATTTTTAATGTTTTTTTTTTGTTTTTGAAATTTGTCACTTTTACCACTTCAACAGTTTTTTTTCTTCCAGGCTGGACATATTGGAGGGTCTCTGAATGCCAATAAACTGTGATTCCAAATCAAAAATTACTGTTTTTCACCACAAATCAAGTGACTGGACATTATGTAAGACGTGGAAACAAGTAGTTGCAGCACAAAGATAAAGCGAAGCCTGTTTTGACAACCAGACACATTTTTAGTCAGAAACGCATTTTTACCAGGAAAAAGCATTGGATTGGTATTATTTTGAAACGAGCATTTACAAGTCCTTCGTAACCAGCAACATTATCAGAGCAAAATTTAATATTAATTAATATTTTAACTCTCGTTTTCAGTCGGAATATTTGTTCAGGTGCTGTGGAAATGCATAAGTGATACTCCTAACCAGGGCTGGGCACTATATGATTACGATTGCATTCTGTTTACTTAGAATTACGATTACTGTAATTGAAATCCCGAACTGTAATTGTAAATATAACGTGCTTGATTGCGAATACTTTAATTATAGGGATGTGCCGGGTATCCGGTACATATCCGAAATCCGGCTTATTTGGCCGTTTTTCTGTTATCCGACTATCCGGCCGGATACTGGCTAAAATCCGGCCGGATTTCCGGATTTAGATTATAGAAGATTCACTTTAAAAATCTAGTTCAGAAGTTTTTTGTACTTGTTTAATCATGTTTTTCATGATTACGATTCCAGTAATCATAGTCCTTGAATTTTTAAGACTACAATTATTATAATCATAACGGTAACATTTATAATTATAATTAAAGTAATCGTAATCGCATACACATGAGGGAAATAATGCATAGTAAAAATGAATACTTTATATTTGATTATCGTTTAAAAATGTTCGTATTTAAAAATAATATTTTCATACAAAATTTATTACGCACGTATTTTGCTGTCCACATCTGAGTATGTATATATGGATATGTAAAGTGCACATACGCACCCCAAGCATGCAGAGCGCCACTCTGAGAGCGGTGACAACACACACACATAGATAGTACATACATGTTTATCCGTACAAATCGCGTGCTGTGGTGTTGATGGATATTCAACATTTGAAAGTGAATTTATATGCCTGGGTGTAGCTGAGTGCGCAAAGATGCTTGCCACAAGTTGTTGATGTCTGGTGATGGTCAGGTTCGAATTCCACTGCAGGCAACATGCAAATAAATTTTTTTTTTTTTTTAGTTTTTGTCTTGATTATTCACTTCACAGATGCTTTTTCACTACGAACGCGGTCATTTTAATATGCGCGTAATTGAATTGGATATTTACCAATATACAGTACTTTCGTTGACGTTTATAGTAAGATCAATTACGTTTCTATTTGATTTTACTATTTTTTTCCCTCAGTGTATAATTTAAGGATTACAATTAAGCAATCGTAATTAAAATGTAATCGTTATCAAAAATTAGGTATATCTCCCAAGTTTTTATAATCATGGAATGGCCTTTGTAAAGCCCAGATTTTAAACTGGGAAGAAAACTTATGTTTGAAAGTGCTACTGTCCAATTACGGAAATGCGCCCAATCGCATGCAAGACCTTGGGCATGGCGTTGAGGAAAACCTGTACGCAATCTAAACAGATTTCCTTCAAAAACTGTGTGAAAGTATCCCAAGGTGACAATTAAAGCTAAAATATTCAAATTGGTTATGGCCAATTTATTAAAAGTCAAGCAAATGGTAAAACTTTCTATCGGGTGCAAAACTGGAACATGCTAGTTGCTACGTTTTTTTGCAATTTTCTTCTTTATCTGCTTGTATTAATGATTATTTTTATGGCCTTCTGATGAAATAAACATTGGAAATGTGAAATCCGAAACTAGAACACAAAAAAATCTTAATATATTGCGAATATATCGCAAGAAAATTCACATTATGTATTACTGTTCAGGTTTTGATCCTCGGTGTATATGTTGAGTTTTATAGAAAAAAATTACACCTAATGTAGCAGGCGGAAACTTCATATACTCAGCGAAGTGGGTGAGGGAAATCTAATATTTAGTAAAGACTCTTAATATTTAAATAAATGGATGTTTACCATTTTCATTCCGCTGTCCTGGGTTTTCGTGTCCATTCTGATATTCCAAGGGGATAGGATAACTGCCGCCCGGTACCGATACTACTGATGAAGCCACGTTTGGGGAATTTTGAGTGGTAACAGGTGCGAGATTACGGGCCATCAGTACAGCGTTGGCGTAGGGCAACGATTGCATGCCGTAACTTTGCTGTGGAATGTCTTGCGGTCGTAGAATATGTGGTGGAAAATGTGTATTGCCTGGATAGCTAACTGCACCGTATAACATTTGTGCATTTGGCACGCCTTGATAATCTAAACCCGCCATTGTTCTTACCATTTCTGGCACACCACCTATATAACCTCCAGATACGGGGCCACCTGATAGTCCCATATGATCATCGCGCATAAGCGAATGATACAGATTGATTGCGTCCACCAAATCACTGGATAATTGCGTTAGTTGTGCATGCTTGCGATCAACACGCTCCAACTCTGCATCAATAAGTGGTCCCATTTGATGTACTTGCTGCTCTAAGCGCAGCATTTCTTCGCTATCTTGCGAAGGGTCTTCAGGGCTCGCTTCGTGCAGAAGATGCAATAGACGGTCAATCTTTACTTCATCGATTTCGATTCGTTGTTCGGCAACTGCCGCTGCGGCAGCCTCAGTCTTTAATTGCAATGCTTTGGTATCATCTTCAAATTGCACACCCTTTTTCGTTTTATTGTGTTGATTGATATCTAAACGTTCCGGGTCAACAGACAAGTCAGCGGTTACAAAGTTCGATGGAAACAAACCTTCCCCGCGTTGATTATAGCCTTTCCACCAATTCAGATCGGAGTCATCTAGTACATGTATAATCTCGCCAGAAAAAAACGTCAATTCATTCTCTTCAGCCGCTTCAAAATCATACAAAGCCCGAACTTTACGCGGTTCAGGTTGTGAATTGGCGGAGTTATTCGAAGTCCCTCCTGCAGTGATGCTAGCCATTGATCCAGATCCAGAAAATGATGGATATAATGATTGCTATGAAATAAAGTTTAAAAAATATTAATTTTTGTAAAGAAGTAAAAAAAGTTCATATTTAAAATGTGTCATGGAATTTTTCTTATAAGGCCCTATCGAGCATAATATGTGAAAGACAGTAGCCCTTCATGAACCAACTGATTTAATCTTATCAGTGTGATAAAGCAAATCGATTTTAAAGCGGCTTTTGATAGCGAGAAGATTTCTAACAAAGATGAGAAGCTGCCTATAAGACGTCATGTCCAAATTTGGGATCCCCGCAAAACTAATAGCTGTATAGATGGACGTGGAGCATAGGCATCTGCTCCGTTCATATTTGGAAGGACCTATTTTTGCGCCGTTTGAGACCAAGAGAGGCTTTAGACAAGGCGATTCACTCTCGTGCATCTTTTACAATCTCATGCTGAAAAGCGTAATAACATCTGGCAATCTGAATCGCAACGGCACCATATACAGCAAAAGCACTATGCTGCGCTCGAATGCAGATGATATTGACATATTCGGGACGCCAGCGGCCACTTTGGGCTCAGTAGAAAATTGAAAAGCAGAATCGCTTAGACGGTTACAACGCCAATCATGAAGAATAATACATCATAAAATTAGTTAATTTATTCAATAAAAAGACTTTAAAGAAATTCGCAGCTAAATGATTGATTTTCTATGGAAGTTGTTCATCACCAGGGCCGAAGAAAATAAGCAAGAAAAAATCCATTTTAAGCGCTTATATAAGCACCAAAACATTGGTAAATATGCTTGCAAATATGCTCGCAAAACAACAAAGTTTAGTCTACAGTTTAATGCTTTTTAGGGATGTACCGGGTATTCGGTAGATATCCGGAATCCGGCTTATCCGGCCGTTCTTCTGTTATCCGACTATCCGGCTAGATACTGCCTAAAATCCGGCCGGATTTCCGGATTTCGATTATAGAAGATTAACTTTAAAAATTTAGTTCAGAAGTTTTTTTGTATTTTTTTAATCAAATTTAATAGTATCTAATTAGTAATTAAGAGTTAAAAATTTATATATTTTTCATTATGAAAAGAAGCATTTCTGCATTATCGGGCAACATAAATAAGGATAGTATTAGGTTCTAAACACTCCCCAGTGGGAAAAGTGGTAATGCATTATATGCGTGATAAATAATATAATGTATTTCTCATGAGTTCCAGATTCTATTTCTGTTTAATATGTAATCAGAATTCTAATGTATCCAAAAACTCGCAAATATTTCATATTAAATCACTGGTAATGCAAAAATGAGTGCCCCACTTTTCCTAGGACATCGACGTGGAAAAAATAATGCATTTTCGAATACGAAAACGGCTGTTTTATCGATTATTTTTTCGATTACTATACATTACTTTTCCCACTGCGTCTGTTTGAGTTCACTGAGAAAGGTGATGTTTCATTGCCAGTGTAAACAAATTTGGAAATTCTTTGCGACTATGCTTACACCAAATAAAAGGATGACCTTGTCTACCCAAAGTTTTTCTATCCAGATCACTACAAAAACTGGAATCAACATCAGAGCCGTTGGCGCTTTCCTCAAAGCATTGCCAAATATCCTGGGTAGCTCGCTCTTCAATAGAAGCTTTCACTAGAGTTCAGCTTTTTTCATATGATCCAACTGGTTTCTCCATGCTAGCTGATTTATATATTCGAATTAGTTCACCATCCACCGTTTTTAGAATTATTGATGTTAGAAAAAACGAGTTTTGGAATGTGGGTCACAAAGTTTTGCAACAATGAAGCATTACGACCGATATCATATCATCATAGTTTTTCATAAAAATACAACCACGCGTTTTTGCTTAGCAGCGTTCATTATTGTTTATCGTTTGTCTTTGACGTTTCCCTCTATTTACCAAAAATAATCGATAAATCACGGTTGCAGAAGGAAAATTTATCTTTTTCATACTGGATTATTTTGTGACTCGAATTTCAGGGGAACAATTTTGTATTATTAATTACGTATTGGATAGTTAAGCTCGAAAAAGCAGATAATCTGGTCATAAGTATGTCGCTAAACAAAAAACCGGCAAAATCTCTATCCGGCACATCCCTTGTTTTTTTATTCAGTTTATTTCAATAATAATAATAATAATAATAATAATAATAATAATAATAATAATAATAATAATAATAATAGATTGGCGCTTACACATATGTTAGTGTTTGGCCGAGCTTCTCCTCCGATTTGTGGCGGAGGGACCTACAGTTTTACGCCGACTCCGAACGGCGACTGTATTTTTTTTTGAGAAGCTGTTTTTCATGGCAGAAATCCTCTCGGAGGTTTGCCATTGCCTGCCGACGGACGACCCCTGTTAAGAAAAAACCTTTTTTCTATATTTTTTTGCGATGTTGCGATGCTTTGACCAGGGCTTGAACCCAGGTGTTGTGGAGTGGAAGCGCGCACTGCTTACCACTACACCCCAGTGGCAAGGATTGAAAAATTACAATGGACAATTAAGTGTTGCTTGTGTAAGGAATGCTCCCACGGCAACACTTTAGTTTAATAGTTTGTAGTTGTAAGAAGTTTTATGTGGCAACGTTAGATTTGTGATTTGTGTAAACAACACTTTAGTTAACTGGTCCATATTGGTAAAAGTATTTATGTGGCAACGTAACATTGGTAGTTTGTAAGAAATTGTTATTAATGTGTTAACCCTGAAAATGTAATAAGAGAAAAAGAAGAATAAAAATGCCCTCTTCCGGTTGGGACATCAAGGCATGAGGTACGCAAGAAAAACGCTCTCTAATTAATCAGAAGATTCCAGGGTCATCTTGGGCTATTTCAGCCCTTCAGAAGTGGGTATTGCCCAAAAAGCTAATCGGAAGTTTGCTTAAATAATATATCTGTGTACACGAATTGTGATGTCGGAAATATCCGGGTTAGGAGAAATCCTTATGGAGGTGTTAGCACAAGCCGGAATTGCGTTTCCGAAAACCGCGACCATCGCGCAACTGCGTTCACTTTGTGATGAGGTCATGGGTGTCCAAGTGA
>NW_023458758.1:42711-52681 GCF_013731165.1 Rhagoletis pomonella
TTAATTTGCACAGAAAATTTACATCTTCCAAGAGTGACGGGTGGGACAACGACGGCACCCGCCTCTCTGAGTTGTTGGATTGGTTCCCAATTTTAGACAAAACTATAAATATTTTGTTGATGGGGGCTTTCTCGTATGTAGCTCAAAGAATGTTAAGGTCCATTTTATGCTTTAGTGGCATTATATTTGAGAATTAATAAAAAATCTTTTGGCTTGTGACGGGTGGGACAGCATTTTGTGACAGACAGCGTGACCAAAACTCCAACACAAACGCAAATTTTATGGTGTTACTAACACACCTGTAATAATTTTTGATTGGAACGCCATCTATTGTTTTTTCGTGCGAGCTATCTTTCACATATGAGTCAAGTTAATATTTTCACATATGAGCAAGCAGGCAAACTATTTGGTTTGAAAAATCACACGTACACAAAACTTCTGGGAGCATTTTTGTATCACTATTAAGAATGTGATAGCAAAACGTGCCGAACTTAGCGGGCACGCGTGACGGTTACGTCACTAGGAAAGTGGCCGTCCCTGTTCTTGCTGAGGACGAGTCACTACTGAGGACACTTATGAACTCTACTGGTTTGATATGAATATTTATACTTTTAATAAAAGGACGCAAGGGAAGCACTGCGCAACGTCCCATTTTTATATACATATTCACATTTATACTTTAAGTTCTAAAATAACTTCCATATCTATCTATCTAATCTAAAGTTGTTATGCTGTGCTCACAGTATACAGTAATATAGATAGACAAAAAAAAATTTAAATGTGCTTATTTGACAATTTTTTTGAATGTATTTGTTGATATTTTTTTACACTTGTCGTTTTTGTTAGCCCAAATGAAATCCAAATTCAATATTTTCTTATAGTGAAAAATATTTTCAAGTCACATAAAATAAAATAACGAGAAAAACAAAATTCCAAGCAAATCAGGCATGAAGAGTAAGCGATTATTACCGGATGCAGCTCCTAACCCATACCATGTTCCGTACACAACTTTCGAGTGAATAATAGTGGGCTGCCTTTGGAAATGGTCCCATCGATTAGTAATACATATATTACTTAGCTTAAAGCTAGAACTCTTTAATTTTCAAAATTACCACTCTTATAGTGGAGACCTCCATTGCTTTTATGAAATATGTACAAAAAATTATATCTCTACGCTCGAACAAATGCACGAAATTTTTATGCATTTATGCAATTTGTTCAGCCGTGTCTGTTTGTAAACACGCTAACTCGGACAAAATTTAAATCTTATAACGAAAGTCGGTGCCGAAGTTGCCTTTGGTATAATTTAGGTTAGTATTAAATTTGGCGAAATCTGTCAATAAACAAGCCCAACTCTGATACAGTAATTAACTATATTTTTTTTATTATTTTTTTCTTTTTACTTTGTTGTTCAAATTTATATTTCAAATATATCAACAACATTTGTGGGTACTTTTGCACCAGTCGTTGTATATGGGTTAATGACAAAAAAATCCCATACATGCACAATATTTCATGTATTAATTTTCCAATATATTGTCATTGGCTGGTTTACTGTATACTTACGATGACCATATTTATGGGGGCCGAATAAAGGACGAAAAATAATTGTGCTATTTTTTTTCACAAAAGCCAACAGATCTTAGAACCTTCTTCAAAGATCCTAAATGTATTAAAGCTGAAAGAGCATCCTTAAAGTAACATTTAAAGCTTATAAGATATTTGTCTCGAGATTTTTACCCCACAAAATTTGTTACAAAAAATGCCTTAAATTTTAGTGCAATAAAGTGCAAGTTTGAAGTAGCTAGGATTTACGGCAAATTTTTTTTTTTTTTTTGGTATTACGCCCTTTTTTCGTACAAAGTATGTTCGAAAATATTTTTAAAAGAGAAGCAAATGAGCAGCACACCTTGCACTTGCACTTTATTATATTAAATTTTAATGAGCTACAAAACTTAACCAAATTTTTTTCTAAATATTCTGATTAAAAAGTTTGGTGAAACTCTGCAGAATTAATTTTTATAGTTTTTTGCTCAAAGTCGGAAATATGGTTTTTGTTAGGAAACAGAGCTTTACTTCCATAAAAATATAAGAAACATTAAATAAACAAAAGAAAAATAACTAAACGTTGCTAAAATATCGAGTCCAAATGTATATTTTGGTCACTGTATGTATTACTCTATTCGAATCACAGGTATTTACATTAGAAACAAATCGTTTATGGAGAAAATTACGACCATATACCAACATCACTTAAAACTGGTTCATGGCATGCCATTTCAATGAGCTGTTAAAGCATCGAAATGCCTGAATTCGGGACAAATACAGGACATGGCGTCCCGTATAAAATAAAGAATTACCAAAGAGGACTGTCCCGTATAATACAGGTCACCGCATGTATACTGTGGCTGTGCCTAAATCGACTTCTTGCTATGGATCGTTGTAACAATTTATGAGGGATTGCAAAGTTAAAGTATCATTACAGTTTGGACATTGTGTTGGTGCAGTCTTTGTAATCAGGTGTCCATGTGTTAACTTGGAGTGACCAAGTTTAAGTCGGATTATTTCTGAGGTAAAAAATGGGTAGAAGCCCGTTTTTAATTAGTTACCCGCTTCTGAAGTAATCGGTAAGATATTTACGAATTTTTTTGATCCGTCACAATACCATATCAACCAATTTTTGTGCTTTTTGTTTGTACTTCTTCCGCATGTAGTTTTCTTAGGATGAGTGGGCTTGTGTTGGTTTTATGGCTACCACTGGTTATGAACATATTTTCTGTGTTGGTGTTGGTTGATTTTTCCGACAGGGTGGTAAGATGATTTATTTTGGAACGGACAAGGGATGACGGAAATTCGTTCCAAAATAAAACATATTTTCTATTGGCTTCCACGCCGGGTAAAATGTTTTGTACGTTTTTATTGGGGATATATCTATTTCTATATTCTTAGCTATTTCGTAAATTTCTGTAATTGTAGAACTAACTTTTAGGTTTTTCTTCGATCTGGCGAAAGGCTTAAAATCGGTATACATAATATTGTCGGTGTTTTAAGAGCAGCTGTAAATTTTATACCCAGTTAGTTTAACTATACAATTTTCGATAGTAGAGAGGTTCAACTCAGTACGTATTTTCAAAATCTGTGTTGTACGAAATGCATATGGTAACATTTATTTATTTTCTGTAGACACCGTTTGGAAGTGTTTCCATATATTCCTAATCCGTAGTTAATTTTGAGCTTGTGTATGCGCCGCTTTTGATGCTATTTTTTAATTTTAAGAAAATTCACGCGTTTTGAAAGGTTTACACTTTTACTTTCGAGACGAAGTAGAGGTCATCTGCATACAGACAGTGCGAAAACCTTTCTTAAACCTCTCTCTTGTGATACTTTTTCAAGTAAATTATACCCTGGTGGACACATTTTAAAAATTTTTTCCTATTTTTCTTCGCTCTACATTCCTTTCTTTCTTTTTTTTTTGTATGGGTCGGCACAAATTGCAAGGCTTCTTCTTTCGCCACCCATGGAAGGCCTTCCAGAAGGGCTTTTATATGAAGGCCTTTTGGAGGAGTTCTTTTAAAGTTGCTTCTTTAGTTTATAAAAATAATACATCTTTTAATTATTTGCTTAAGGTTTATATCAAATATGTGTTATTTCAATTTAAAATGTTTATTGAAATTAATTTGTAATTTGTTTTTGTTATTTATGGCCTTATAACAATTATGTTCAACAATTTTTATTGAGCTTGAGGCCGTTGTTGATTGTTGAATATAATTGTTATAAGGCCATAAATAACAAAAACAAATAACTTAAGGACGAGCACACCTAAAAGTTAAACATTCTAAAAATAGAATTATTAACAAAAACCAACAAAACCAACAACCACATGATCAAGAGTAAATTGCAGCGGAATAGCTGCGCTTGATCGTGTTGGCTGACCAAATGAAAAAGTGGGAAAAAAACAACGATAATTTACAAGGCGAACTTAGCACAGTGCGTAGTGCCACACACACCACAAAAAGAAAAGTTCAAAGCCTTGTGCAAAATTAAAGAAAATTCTGCAAAGTTTCATTCAAATATTGCACTTTTTATTTACGCTCATTATTTTATATGGAGAAAATGAGCGACACCTTCAACAAAAAAAAATTCCTAAAAATCTATGGTAAGTCCTAGCCACCACAAACTTGCACTTTGTTATACTAAAATTTAATGGGCTAAAAAAACTGCATACCCAACACCTTTCTAGAGAGCGTAAATAAAAAGTGCAATATTTGAATGAAATTTTGCGGAATTTTCTTTAATTTTGCACAAGATTCGGAACCCTGATTTTTGGGTTTTTTGTTGTAGAATTGACCATATTTTTATAAAAAATTATCGAAAAATAAAATATTTAAAAAATAGTTGCCCGTATAGTAAAAAATTCGCTGTACCTAAACTTTATTGACTGACTGTAAATTTTTTTACTTTCAACCCCCGAATTGCTCAATTATTTCTATTTCTGCAGGATCGCAATTAGGTAAATTGCATTTCCAACGATTTTTTCAACATAAATAGCGATGAGGGTGTTTCACTCGCCGGTGATAAGAAATCGCAATCACCATAACGCACATCACTAATATTACTGTTCACAATCACGTTTACATTCAAAATTACAATTCATAATTTCGTTTTGTAGCAAATATGAAATATAGGTATATCCATTTACTTAAATGTAAACGGATTAAGAATCAAAGTGCTAGAAGAGATTTGAGCGTTTGGTACAAAAAGTATTTTTGATGTTGAAATTGTACTTAAAATCGGCAAATTGTACTTTTGTACTTTTTAAAATTAATTGTACTAAAAAAAGTACAATTGTACTTAAAATATCAACACTGTTTCACTGGCGTGACAAAGTACCTGCTGCAGCGATGCAAGATTTGAGCGTATCCAATTTTTTACCGATAATAACTCATGCGAGGGATTTGGGTATTGGTCATTTTACAAGCCTATCATATCTGTGTTCGTATAGAATAGTAGCTTATGTCGGAAGACTGGCTTTAGTATAATGAACCATTCGCAGCATACGATTGCGAAAGACTCACTGACGCTGAGTCGTTGAAGAACTCTCGGAAAATAAACGTAAAAGAGGCAGTTGCGATGCTAGCAAGTCAATATTCGTATAAAGTCTCATAAAAAAATTCCTTGTGGTTTAAAGAATATAGGAAATGGTACATTTTATTAAAGCGAGCCTCCCGACATAAGCTACTATTTCATACGAACACAAATATATGCGTCTACAAATAATGTTGATTATTTTAATTAAGTCCTAAGATAAGTTTGTGAATCTTATCAGTGTTCTATGTAAGAACCAAAAATCAATCCCCTCGCCAATTATAACTTTTGCTTTAAAAGAAAAATATACATAGCGCATTTACTCAATAATTGGTCTGACATCACTGTTTGAGCATTGATGTGCTCAGCTCACTGTTGCCAAGGAAGTGCATTTTGCACTAAATTTAGTGCTTTTGGGAAACCAAAAAGCCAAAATAATTGTAATTCAATGTTTGGTGCGTTATTTAGTGACGCTTTTTTAATTTAAGCACACCGAATGCATAGGTACATATTAGGGCTCGTAAAATTATCCGACTATTCGACAAATCGGTTAACCGATTATTCGATTCGTAACCGTTCGCATGCTTATTAGTCGGTTAATGGTGTTCGAATAGTCGCTCGACTGCGATTATTCGAATAGTTGCTTTGCTTCGACTACTCGAGCATTGTAGCAAATCGAATTTCAGTAACCGAACTTTCATTGAAATTTCTTTGACATACACATATGTATGTATATTCAGATACAAAAATGAGCGGACGCAAAAGGAGCTGGGTTTGGGATTTTTTCGAAAAATCAGAGGACGAAAAGGAAGTAACATGTTCCATATGTGGTGAAGTTTTGTGCTACAACTCCTCCACATTCTCACTGAACAACCATTTAACAAAAATCCATAACAAAAATCGCGAAAACGAGAGGTAGGTATTGCTTTAGCCATCGTCTCTAAAATATTTCGCAATAACATTTCAATAATTAGCGCACATTCAGCCGAAGCTTTCCACAGTGAAATTTCAAGCGATAGGCCCAACAAATCCAAGAAGAAGAGGCTAGAAGGTGACACAGCCGTCGTTACACACGAACGTCAAGAAGAAATTTCACGAGCAGTTGCACGTTTGATTTCAACCAACATGCTACCGCTTTCAATTGTGTCTTCCGATGGCTTCAGAGATTTTATGAAAGTGATAGAACCCGGCTACAAAGTTCCCTGCGTTAGAAGCATTCATTCTCGCTTGAAGCTATTATATAAATCCGTCAAAGACAATATATGCAATGAATTGGCGGAGGCATCAAGTGTTTCAATTTCTGTGGATGAATGGTCTTCTCGAACGCTGGATTCTTATATATCAGTAGAAGCTCAGTATTTTAACTCAAAATACGGCTTGTGCACTGCTACGCTTTGTAACAAGCAGTTGGAAGGTATTAATGTAAACCCATAGAAAATCTACTTTTACTTAAATATTTTTTGTCCTTCCAGGAAGACCAAATGCAGATAATATTGCTTCCACTGTCGAATCAGTTTTAAATGATTGGAATATTTCAAATAAGGTTCAATCAATAACTCACGGCAGTGCAGCAGTTATGAATGCTGCGGCACAGAAACTATTAAATATACCTGATAGTGTTAAGTGCAACGCTCATCTTCTGCAGTTGGTTGTTAAGGATGCAATTGGAGCCGTTCCACAGTTTACTGAAATATGCAAGAAAGCCAAAAATGTGTCTTCGTATTTTCATCGCTCAAGCGTAGCCAAAAATGCTCTTTCAATTCGCCAAGTACAGTTGGGAACTAAAGAAAATCGGCTAGTTCAATCTTGCGAGATTCGTTGGAACTCGAAATTATACATGTGCGAAAGTATAATTTTAAACCGCATTGCAATCTGCTTAGTTTTAGGAGATAGAGCAGTCAGCAAATCATGCGATGCACTTAAACTTGAATTTACTGAAAGAGAATGGAACGAAATGGCGACTCTGGTGAGGGTTTTAAAGCCATTTGATAAAGCTACAACAGTGTTATGTAGCGCAAAAACTGTAACGATGTTTTTGGTCCGTCCTATAATAAATCGGTTTACTCAAAATCATATGTCAGCATCTTCTACTGATGGAATAAATGAAAAAATATTTAAAGAATGTGCCAGAAGATCTTTTTTTAAAAGATTTAACATTGGAAACAGTTGCGATGACATTCCTGCTTCTCTTGTAGCAACATTTTTGGATCCACGATATAAAAATTTGTATGGCGAAGATGTTGAAACAAAAACCAAAATTCATGACTTTGTAAGAAGCTATTTAGAAAAAGAGAAATCAACAAATGTGGCAGAGCCCAAAGTAGAATCCACGGATTTGGACTTTTTGTTTTACGATGACACGTTGCCCAATGACGTGACGTCACAGCTAGATTTATATATTGCAGAACCACAACTTGGTCATAATATTGATCCAATAACATGGTGGAAAACTCATAGCGAAATTTATCCTAATATTTTCAAGTTAGCCAAGCGTTATCTATGTATTCCAGCAACTTCAGCTGAGTCGGAGCGAACATTTTCTATTGGTGGAAACATTGTCTCTCAACGAAGAAGCTGCCTACTGCCACAAAATGTACACCTTCTCACATTTTTGTGCCAAAACAGACGTTTCTTAAATGAAGTTAATATAGGATTTTAAGGTTTTTAATAACGATGTGTTTAAAAAACTATGGTATCCATATATACTATTTACATTTATGTTGTATTTCATCCTTTAATTTGGAAATAAATGATTCTTAAATATGGAAATAACATATTTTGGCAATTCACAATGTGTATTCAGAAACGTATTGCCTTATGGCGGTCTATATGGCACAAAATAACGGTGTATGCAAAAAAAGTATCCAAAAAATGTGTCTTATAATATAGCCCTTAACATTGATACCAAAGAGTTAGTAATAATTAATATGGGATAGAATTTAATTTTATTTCCTCCAGTATTTTGCTGCACATATCTTGCAAAAAAAGTTTGCCTTAATTTGGCACATACAATCTTATATACGTACTACGAATGTAACAAGACTTTTCATATATGTATATGTATCTGTAAATGCAAAAAAAACTCGAACTTAAAATATTCGATTAACCGAAAATGAACGGTTAACTGAATAATCTAAAGTGAACGGTTATCCGAATAGTCGACAGCTTTCGACTACTCGAATATTGCTAACCGATTAACAGTAGTCGACTTCAGTCAGATTCGAATAATTCGGTTAATCGATTCACCGAATAGCCCGAGCTCTAGTACATATGTATGTATGTATACACTATACACTATACACTAATATTCTACATTAAGATGGAATTCATTTACTGAATAAAATGTGAGGAATAGGTAATGGTGCATTTACATGGTATGAAGCCATATGAACTGTTGATACGCTAAAATAGAGGGACTACATGTTTTAATGAGGAATTCAATGATATCGAGTGCGATGCATATAACACATTTTTTCATATGAAAAATTATGGGGAGATACTGTAAACATACTGTTGTGATACTGTTAAGCATATGAAATTATAGCAATTTGAATTTTCATACATCTTCCCATAAAAAGTTTAACAGATGCAGAGATACCAAGGAGGTTTTTTTCCATTTTGATGCCTTTTTTAATATAAAACCCACCGAAAAGGAGGAAAGCGGCAACTCCGCCATTCACATACATGTCAAAAGGAGGAATTTTAAAAATTAAAAACAATAAACAAACAATTTCAAAACAAAAAAATTCGTTGTACTAGATCTTTTTCAATAGAAACAACTCACGTATGGTGGGCAATAAAAATACAAAGCACTATGATAACAAGACATTACATAACATTTTAATGAGCTTTATATCACATTTAAGTAAAAGTAGCCTATATTGGCCAAGCTGGCAAAGAAATGAAAATGTGTATTTTTTGTTGTTTACAAAAAGACTTGCCAAATATACATATAGGTCAAAATTATAGAAGGAATGTATACCTTTCCCTTTCATTTTTTCATACAGTTGATGCTTCATTCTGGCTTTTACAAAATGCAGGGATACCACACTTTCTTCGGTACAATATGATCGTAATGTATTTTCAATTCCAAATTAAAGAAAAACATCATACAAAAATGTTTGCCATTGTAGAATAATTAGTGTATATTTGCAAACTAATGCAAAGAATGGAGTGTCATATCTTAAAAGGTTCAGAGAATTAACGAAACAAACAAACATTTTATGGTCTCATGTTTCCTTCAAACCGCATTGCTATTTTTTCTAACTTTTCCTTTTGTTATATCTTTTAATATATACATGTGAATTATTTTCAATGAGCATTTTTTCATTTCTTCCTGAATTTTGGGTACATTTTCTTATAGTACCTCTCATTATTTTTTATATTACATATATACACTCCGATGTTCGGGATAGTATTTTGAATATACCAGCTGATGTAGAGCATTACGCAGCGCCTGAGTTCAAGCCCAGTTTCCCACCAACATCAAAATATAAAAAACAAAAAAGTTTTTTTCTAACAGCGGTTGCCCCTCTGTTGGTAATAGTAAACCAAACACTAACCTAACATATTGTGTAAGCGCCAATATGTATATCGTCGTTTAAAGAACAAAGATAATTAAGTTTAAAAGAGAGAACCGTTTTTAATTAGGACAAGTTTTACTCTCTTCTATAAAATTTAGGCAACCTCACATGCGAGATTGCATTTTCTTGATGTAGAAGTATTGCATACATATTTTGGTGCCTTTTCAAGTATAAAATCCATTGAGAAACGGAAGAAAACGGCATCCCTATGATTTCAACTTATGCCAGTTGTTTTGTAAACAAGCAATTCTGAACAAAAAACTGTTTCTCCACAAAGATGTTTAAATGGAAGCATTACAAAT
>NW_023458758.1:52691-54255 GCF_013731165.1 Rhagoletis pomonella
GTCGTGAATACAAAACACAAGCTCGAAAGGCTGGTTTTACTTTTGAAAGAAAATCCCAACACTCAGTTGGCACGATCTCTGAGATCGTAGATCTGCTGATAGTTTTAAAACATTTTAAATAGATTTGGCTCACAAACGCCTCTTTAGACAATCGGAAGGTTTTAATAAATCTGTAGACAAATTTCTTAAATATATTTTATGTCAAAATACATTCTATATACTACACTTAAACTCTCTTAAATCTAGATAGGGTTATATTATCGGTCAATATAAAGGAACTGACCGGCTGGGGAATACCAAAAACATATAATAAAAACGGTTCACTCCTTCATGTCCCAAAGAAGAATCTCAGTCCATGTAGACGGCTTCCTGTCAAAACCCCTTAATTTAGATAATGGCCTACCAAGGCTCTCCTCTGTCGATCATACTGTACAACGCTTACTGCAACACTCTAATCAAACTCATCAGAAACACAAACGGTGTGGACTGTATGGGCATATATGCCGATAACATTTTTGCGCTCTCTTCAGGTGCACCAGAGCAAACAAGCGAAATTTTGAATGAGCTCAATGACGAAATTCAGCAATGGGCTAAAGCTACAGGAGCGGTGGTACCCTTAAGAAAAGCGGAAGCTATGCATATCTGTAGGAAATATAAATGCAACACTTCGAAATTAAAAATAGGAAATGAAAATATGGAACTTAAATCGAAAATTACCATACTAGAGTTAACTTTCTCCAGAAATGCGTTGTGTAATGACCACGTAAACACGATTTGCGACAAATTAAAAAAAGTTTACAACCTGCTGAAAATATTTTGCACTAGGAAGAAGGGTATGCATAAGATACAGCAATTTCTATTTGTCGAGCTATTACCGAAGGCATAATCCAACATGGATTGACTATTTATGGATGGACCTCTGAAAAAAAACAAAAATAAGGTTAATGCGGCAATAAATAAATGTTTTAGGACGGCGTCAGGACTGCTTACTGCAACACACGTTGATACCCTCAGGATAGAAGCGCGTTTTCACGACTTTACTTGGTTTTTACTACGCAGGTCAACAAATCTAGCGGCGAAAGCTCTAACATCACAAACACATGCCTTGCACGAAAAAATGTGGCAAGTTTTAATAGAAAGCAATGAAAGAACACGGGGAATAAAATCATGCCCACTGGAAAATATTATACGCTTCCTAGAAGATAAGAAAGTACGTTTACCAGCCAAACCGGAAAAAAATCGGAACTCAAAAGTCTGCTTTAAAACGGATCTGTCACATTGTGAATATAGAAAAAGAAACACAAATGCTGATGTGTTCAAACAATACTGCTTTAAATCATTAAACACTTTGGCCCAGAGGTAATCATCTTTACGGACGGATCCCTTCAGAGTGGTATCGTGACCTACGCTGTAGTAGAGCAGACTTCAGTTGACTCATTCAAAACTCTGAAGCAAGCACTACTACCTCCGCACGCAAGAATCTTCAATGCCGAGTTAAATGCTGTAAATCTAAAGGCTAAAACGTTAATTTGTTCCGATAGTCGGAGTGTTTTAAAATATATTG
>NW_023458758.1:54265-61405 GCF_013731165.1 Rhagoletis pomonella
AACTCAGACATTTTCAACCGGCTTCAAAAAAGGGGAGGTTATCAATTCTTCGGAGTATTTTTACTTCTTTTATTTATTCCACCGCATAACTTTGCACTGCGTGAACCGATTTTTTTACCGGAAAGATAATACCTTAAAGGTCGTCCCGTACTTTGGTTTAGATCCGATCATTAAATCATGAAAAAATTAACGGTTTAAGATGCACTCCAACTTTCAAAAGTAGTACGAAATTTTACAAAAGAATTTTAATATAAATAAATTAAATAATTTCACGAAATTTTTTCCGTCGATTTCTGGTTTCTCATTTTTTAATACTTCGAATAACGAAAATTTAGCTGACCATGTATTTTCATTTCATTTCATTTTGGTGGAACGAATTCCAAGTTAGCAAATTAAATCTTCTAATGCTTGTTAAGTACATATCAGTGGTAAACTGTTTTAGGCTGTAAAGTGTAAAAAGCAACTTTAAGTGAGCATGCATTGCATATTTTTAGGACAGTGCTTTCATTCGCAGTTAAACTTTAAAAAGCTCTCAAGAAAAAAGAAAAAAGTCTTACAAAATGGCGCACAAGAATTGGAAAAGAAATTTTTTTCTATCAAAATTTCTTAAATCATAATAAATTTAACCCCAAAACCCACCCCTTGTGTGCGCTACGTGACAAATTTGATATTTAAAAGTAAACAGACAGTGCTTAATTTTGCACACACTAGGAGAGGAAACTGGTTACCTCTCTTTATATGCGTAAATTTAAACGAAAATTTTTTAGAGGAAATTTTAAACATTTGATGTGTAAACTATGAAAATGTGAACAATAAATGTTTAAAACTCAAAAAACCCAATTTGAAATTTGTTCTACGCCACACATATTATAAGTAAAAGTAAGCAAGCAGTGTGTAAATTTGCATTCATTAAGAGAGGAAACGGGTTATGCGCAAATTTAAACAACAATTTTTTAGAGTGTACCGATGCCGATTTAAATTAATAAAAATCAATGTTTCTTGCACGACGGTCGATTTCTTCTGGCATGATTGAAGGTGCTGCCACATATTTTGTTGTCGCTTATGATTGTCACTGTGCCACGATTATGTTGAAATTTTTGTAAAGCTGCTTACCACACTTACAACTGCTATAAATTTTGCTTCAATTTTTTTAAGATTTTCAAATTTGGTGTCTTCAACTAAAAACAAAAGCACCAAATATGCACCAAGCACCGAAGTCAAAAATTTTCGCGTTTTGTATACCCGCTAAATTTGGTGCGAAAAGCATCAAGTTGGCAACAGTGAATGTAAACAAAAGTATTGTATGACGTCAGCGATTGGGTGGATGCTTCAAATCGACGAAGAGAGGGTTAGCGGTCCACGAATGGAGCGACCTTTATTTTCTGGATCGTGATAGCCCTCGGATATTGGTAATGGACCAACCAAGTCGATATGAACTTCTTTAAAACGACCACTGCTTACAGGAAATTTGCCCAGTGGATTTGAAATGTGCCTTAAAATTTTTGATTTTTGACATGAGATACATCATCTATGTAGTCCATTCCACTACAACCTTATTATTTGAAGGCCAGAAAAAATTTCTTCGTGATTAGCTTTTTAGTAGAACGATTGCCGGGATGTGATAAATGATGCATATTTTTGAAAACTATTTTGCGAAATTTAAGTGGTACACACGGTTGTGCTACACCTGATGATACTTCACAGTAAATTTGAACATCACTGTCTGGTAGATTGATTATTTTCTATAAGCAACTTCCTTCAGTCTGCAGCATACTTCCTCTTTTTGGACTCGTGCCATTTCCTCATAATGCCTTTAAAGCGGCATCGTTGTCTACTCCAAATATATGAACAATATTTGTTGAAAATTGTGAAATACTTTGTTCCTGCAGTGCAGTTTCCATTAAACTCATAAAGTAAATATTTAATTACAAATATTTTGAAGATCACTTCGAATTGTAAACATAGCGCTAATTAGTTGTATTAAAGTATAAAATATTTTATTACGTTCATGTTAACTTATTAAGCGCATAACAATATTTCTCTCGCCATGTTAAAATTTTTCACCGCGTTATTTTCCTGCACAGCACCCTGAATGCGGCAAAACAGTTGATTGCAACCCTTAAGTCCTTTATGGGGACCAAAATAACAGCCACAAAAAAAACCTTTTCTACTGGTATACTGTGACCCACACTCACCGTCGAGTACGTATGCAGTGTCTGTTTGATGCACAGTTGCCAGGTCACTGAAGTGAGAAATCGTCAGTTTGGTTCTCAAAAATCGTCATTTGCATGTAAAAATCGTCAACATATAAAAAATTAAAATAAATAGAACCAGGAAGCTTTTTTAAAAATAAAATTTTCTACTTTTTACGAATTTTTAAAATTCACATTTCTTTAAAAAAAAAAATATTTTTAATTGCAATAAAATCGCATTTTGATCTTCATTTTTAGATCATTAATGCCCGGCTGCACTAATTAATTTTAAATTTATCAGCCCGTTAAAAAATAAAATTACACAATTTTGTTCGGGAAATTAAACATTTTAAATTTTAAGTCCGATAAATTTAAAATTTATTAGTGAAACTTTGGATAAGTGGTATAGCACTTTATTATGTTTTACAGGTTTCTAGAAAAATCACAAGAATTTGTTTCATTATTTTTATTGCTTGAAAAAGAACTTCGCCGTTAGTGTAAATTTTCTTGAAGAACTAAATATACGAGCATTTTTTTGTTGAGATCATCAGACTGATTTAAAAAATTTGTATAGAAGAACATTCCTTTTTCATTTCTTCAGTGTGATTTTATATGCATTTTTAGATTTTCTGAGAACTGTATACTAAGCTTTAATCAGGTAAAATTTTTAATGCTACATTTAATTTTTTAAACTTTTAAGTATATCGGTGTTTGGATAAAACTCAAAACAAGAACAACCATTTCCTTTTAATAAGTCCTGTGTGAACAAAATTCCCTCGAGAGTTGAGTTTTCTTGCAAAGCATAATGTTCTGGCTCGACAACTGAGGTAAAGAGAACATCAAATATTTGCCAACTGCTACTTTACCATGTGCATTAAAAAGTGTTCATACTTACAAGTTTTCTAAATACCTTATTCATAACTTCCTTCGCTCAATAAAATATGTATCAATAAACAATAACAATGAAACAAAGAAGAAAACTACTTTTCGACAACTACTATTAGCGCTGCCATATAATATAATTTGGATACGACAATCATGTATTAGCGGAAATGGTAAACAAGTGTTTACACAGCATTTTTAGTTCTCTGTGTTACTATCTTCAAAGTTGAGAACCAACCAAATTTGCACATAAAGAAAAATCGTCATTGGGCAAAAAAATCGACAAATAGCCGTAAAAAATCTTCAAAATGACGACCAAATCTTCAACCTGGCAACACTGGTTTGACTTAGCAACATATAAAATTTATTGATGATAGAAAGAGAGAAGCAGTACACGTCACTCGTAATCGTCGCACGTACACGGCGGTGAGTTTTCATTTATATAGCGCTCGCATACCATATTCTGACCGACAACGAAAACACTTTGAAAACGAGTTTTGGGATTGTGGGCCTAAGGCAGTTGGCACCGGCTGTTAGTGTTTTTTTGTTTACATTTCTTACATCTTTTGATTAAAGTTTTGCTGCACAAAAACAAAACCAAAATACTTTTCCTTCATTTTCTTTTCATTTACAACCTTTTACTTTCATTCTTATTTTTCTTTGGCCAGCCAATTAACAATAAAACCGAAATGGCGTATTAAAGATGATAAAATATGACTTCTACTTAGATAAATACTCGAAAAAAACTAGTGAAGACACCGATTGGATTGAGTGGAACGTGAGTTTTCAAGTAGTTTTCAGCGGAAACGGGTTTTCGTTTGACAGATTTTACGTGGACGAAAACACAAGTTTTAGGTCGAAAACCAGTTTTAGCAACGAAAACATGTTTTCGATGTCGGTCAGAACATGGTATCATAAGCTTGATCGTGTCAGCTGACACGTTAACGTACGTTTACGTCAGTATGTAAATTAAAACTCACCAACTGTGATATGATGGACGACTTCATGCTTGCATTCGGTAGAAAATGTTTGAGCAGAATACAGTTCAGGATATTCTTTAAAAAGTTCATGAAACTTGCTTTCTGCTGATATACTTACCTTTGATACAAAGATCCTTTCCCTTCAAAAAACTACCAGGTGTGTTTAAAAACGTTAAACTATTAAATGTATATTTCTTCTCAGGTCTGGTAACAGGTCAAAATATCTCAAAAAATCAGCACATATGATTGGTCCTAAAAAGTCTGCCAAAATGAAATTCCATCTGTTGTTGCGTTGAAGGCCCAGATCAATAATTTAATAATTTTTCACCTAAGTAGGGATACGAGTGTTGTTAGCAGCATAAAGAATGAGTTTACGGGATTGTTTTGCAGACTTGCAAGGAAAAACAGAAAGTTCAGCCCCTGATCCAACCAAAAATTTTACTTTCGTCTTTCGCTCAGTGATGAACAATCGACCGGATGCATTACCTTCGTCATGAGTGGTCCAAACTTCTGACGAGGGCGGAATAAGTTTTTTTAATTTTTGAAAGCGCACGGCTGTACCCACTTTGTTGCCTTCTAAAAAAAAACTCAGTGATACCGACACTTCTCTTCTAAAAAACTCACTGAAGTTTTTGGCTGTGAGTTTTGCACTCGGTGTATGCTACATTTTCGCACAGTTACAGAATCCAGTCCCAGGTGTTTTGCGAACTGAGCAGACAGTTTTATTCTGCATCTATTGTAACTGCTCAATATCAACAACAAAAAAATTTTGTGTGAAGCACCACTTCAATAAAATGTTGCAATATATATTGCACCTGGAGAATTGTCATCTTTTAAATTCTGTCCAATAGTCTTGTGACGTAGAGCGTTAATTTTCAATACATATGTATATGTATGCAAGGTGTATTAAAAAGGGTATGATTGACAACTCAGGTCAGCCCTCTTTTAAGGTACTATTATATCAAAAAATATAAACAAACGATTCAAAATTCATAACAAATTTTTTAAATTTGAGTTTATAAGATGGTTCTTCTGAGAGAAATGTCAAATTCAATCACACTTTGTTAATTACATTTTCTATGTATGTACAAAAACATTTTATGCCTTAATCGTTATACACATTTTTGGGGCATATATCCAGTATAATTCAGTTTTTTTGTGCATATTTTTGTCTTCCCTATTTATGTGATAAGCTAATGTTGAAGGCTTTTCCACCTTCTTCATGACATTAACGTGGGGTTTCTCTTGGGAGGCAGGCTTTTTGTTAATCTTTCTTAGGCAACAACTTCCCCCAGTAGATAATTTCAGAAGGGCTCTTCTGAAAGGCCTTCCTGAGAGTCAAGAGGCTTTCCACTCTACATTCCTTTCTCCTTTCTTTTTTGTATGGAGTGGCACAAATTGAAGGGCTTCGTCTTTCGCTACCCATGTAAGGCCTTCCAAAAGGGCTTTTATAGGACATACTTCAGAAGGACTTTTGGAGCAATTCTTTTAAAGTTGCTTCTTCAATTTATAAAAATCATACATCTTTGAAGTATTTGCTTAAGGTTTATATCAAATATGTGTTATTGCAACTTAAAATGTTTATTGAAACTCATTTCTTGGGTAGGTCGCTTAGAATGGCTTTACTTAAGAAGGCCAACCTAAATTATCTTCTGGGCCCATATATGACATTTGAACACTTCTGGAGAAATAAGCTATTTAAATTAAAAAAATCCTTTTTCACCTAAAAGTGACATTCACATTTTTGTTTCTAAGGCCCGCTTGCAGAACATCCAGAGTTAAATATATAAATAGAGAGTTAAGTAGGTAGTTAAATTTATATTTTCTTAACTCAGGCAATGGCTGCATTTCTTTATTCATTCTGAACGTTTGGAATAAACTTTTTTGTTTCCTTATCTTTAGAACTTTCCTGATGATATGTTAACGTATATTTCAAACGCATTCTGTTTATTCCGGCTGTGAAATGAGATTATCCGGAATGTATAAAGAAACGCGGCCAATATCTTGCAGCAAAAAAAAATCGACCCAGAGGTAACTAAACCAAGTCACTCGTGGTGAAAAGCTATTTTGAGAGAAAGCAGTTGTATATCATTTAGCTCGTATCGCTGCAACAGCCGCAATGGCTGAGTGAGCCAAGTATAGGCGTGCCATTCGAAAGACCCCAGGTCGAGTCTCGGGCAGCGGACTTTTTTTTTAATTCTTTTCTTTTTTATTTAAATTTGTATTCCTTTTTAATTTAATTTCTTTTTAGGTACTTATTTTTCTACCTTAGTTTATTAATTAAAAAAGGTTTTCTTTTATTTTATTTAATTTTTAGTTTTATTTTATTAATTTCTTTTTTAATTTGATTTGTTTTTCTTTTGCTAATTTCATTGTCTCATAATTTCTGAATTTTATTGTTTTAAAAGAAAAGATATATTTGTTTAATTTAATTTAATTTGTATGGACTTACTTTATTTTTTCTTTTTTTAATTATATCTTTTAGTACAATTTTCTTTTGATTTTTAGATTTCATCGTCTAAAAAGTAGAAACAATTTCATTGGATTTTTAGAGACTTATTTTACTTATTTCGTCTTTTTTAATTTTCTTGCGTTAATTAGATTTCTCTTAATCTTTATATTTTACTGAATTAAAAAGAAAAATATATTGGTTTTATTTAATTTAGTTTTTAGGATTCTATTTTAATTTTTAATTCAATTCTCTTTTACTTTTAAGATTTTGTTTTAAAATTAAAAATACTTTTTTTAATTTAATTTACTTTTTAACTGCTACTTTCTTCTTTTTTGATGTATTTTGTTTTCGAATTTAATTTTAAATTTTATTTTTTAAAATGGAAAATTATTTTAATTTAATTTTATTTAAAAAAAATCAAGGAATGAAACCGATTCAAAATAACGTTCCGGTTTGGGTTTCGGTTTTGCCAAGTGTTTCGGTTTCGGTTTTGGTTTCGTTCTTCAAAATTTATTTCGGTTTTGGTTTCGGTTTCGTTCCGGTTTCGGTTTTTCACAGAAATTTTGTTGATATTATTTAAATCACAATGTCTTAAACGTTGAGGAAAGAAAATCGAAAATTACAGTTCACTGAT
>NW_023458758.1:66405-76629 GCF_013731165.1 Rhagoletis pomonella
AATTTGATTTTTAGTTGTATACCTTATTGTTATTTTAAATCCCATTTGCCTTTATATTATAGGTCCGTATTTGGCGAATTCGTGAAGAAAAAAATGAAATTCAGTAGGCCGGTATTTTAATTTAACTCAGTTTTTACGTTTGATCTTATTTTTTTTTTATTAAAATAGGTTCAGAGTTGGTTAAATGGCGTAGTCAAGAGTGCAGTAGCCTAATTAAAGAAATAAACCAAATAAGCAAATGTCACCAAGCACATAAACACACACATAAATATAGACAGAAATGCATAGAACTAAACAACCCAGTAGGAAAATGTAATGGATTGTAATCGAAAGAAAAAACCAGTAAAACATCCGTTTTCGCATTTGATAATGTATTATTTTTTTCACTGGGGACGTCCTAAGAAAAGGGGGGCATTCAATTTGGCATTACCAGTAATGCAAGAATAATGTGATGTCATGTGAAATTTTTGCGACTTTTTTGATAAATTTGAATGCTGATTAAATGATTAACAGTTCTATAATCTAGAACTCACAAGATATACGTTACCCTATCTATCACGCATGTAAGGCATTATTACTTTTCCCACTAGGAATTGATACGTTAACATACATACAACTTAACAAACATGCAATTAATATCAAACGAAAAAAAAGGGTGACCACACAGTAACGCCGAAAATAAGAAGATAGGCGAAGAACTCAACAACAACAACAATATTGCAGGCTATCAAGCGGCAGGAGTACCAAGGGGACTCAAATGCCTGAATTCTGGAGTTGAGCCTTTTTAACACCAAAGCGTCTAGTACATAGCCACGTATACAAGTTATATACAACCACTGATATACATGTAAGACAAAACCGCGGAACCGCGAGAAATACATAGTTGAGGTCAACGACCGGGAATACACAAAGAAAGAAACACCGAGATCAACACCAAGAGCCTAAAGAAACCTGAAACACTTCAAGAAAGCATACATACATACATTCCAGAGCGCCGGACTCCGCGCGAGGAGTATCACAAGGAGAGCTTCCAGGCGCTCATATCCCAACACTCCGTCAATCGCTGTTGGCGGCCACTCTTATCCCAATACACCACACTCAGTTTTCGTTTTATTAATTTTTCTTTCACCACACTTGCGTCTTTCTTTCTTAAGTCCCATATGGTTCCACCTAATTTGCCATTATACTGGCATAACCTCAAACCAAATTTCGCGCATGTTTGTAGCTAACTTTTTATTTATTCTTTTGGTTTTAAGTAATGATGGATGTTTTCATGTCGCGTAAATAATCAAATTATTTTTAGTCCTTGATCGAAACCATCACCCTTATACGTACATATAGATATTGATATATTTCGCACTTGCCACAATCCATAAATAGTAATTTGATTTTTAGTTGTATACCTTATTGTTATTTTAAATCCCATTTACCTTTTATATTATAGGTCCGTATTTGGCGAATTCGTGAAGAAAAAAAATGAAATTCAGTAGGCCGGTATTTTAATTTAACTCAGTTTTTACGTTTGATCTTATTTTTGTATTAAAAGAGGTTCAGAGGTGGTTAAATGGCGTAGTCAAGAGTGCTGGCGACCGTCCCGGAGTGAATGAATGTCACGGCGCAAGCACGACATTTACCCACCTATGAATGCTCCCACTCTAGTGTACCGCCTATACTCTTGATAGGTATTAGAATTTTTGTTTTGTTATTCCATAATATTTCTTATTCCAGTCTCTCCCATCTCCTGTATGCAGGCGCCTACATCACATGCGAGATCGGTAAGTGCTAATACATATCGTCTTTTAAAGTACAAAACCGTGTATCAACAAAATGCAAAACCGCGTATCAAGATAATGCAAAACCTCGTATGTGAGGTTGAATAAATTATTTTCTAAAAAGTAAAAACACTCATATTTCAAAATGATCCTCTTTTTTATAAAGCAATCGCATTTCTGGCTGGTATATTTTAGGGCGAATGGATAAGAATTGAGCCAAGACCAGAGTTCTTCGTAATTAAAGTTGTGAATAAAGTTTAGCTGAGTTAGAAACATTGATAGGTAGGAGTGAATACTAGAATTTTGTAAGTTAAGAAAAGAAGAATTGAATTTGTGAATAAAGTTTAGTTGTAGCTGCTCTTTTATATGTATATATTAGGGCTGTGCGATTATTCGATTACTCGAGCAAGTTGGTTAATCAATTATTCGGTTAATCAATTACTCGAGTAATCAAGATTTTGATTACTCAAAACGATGATTAATCGAGTTACTTGAAATATGATTACTCAAAAAAAATAATTTTGCTCGTTAAAAGAGTTTGCTTTGGAAAATGCTTATTTTCTTTTTTACATTCTGTATATAAAAAAATTTTTTTGTTTTAATTTTTGAAAACAGAAACGTTGTTTTCAAAGTATCAAGGAACTTTAACTACTTTATACATATGTAAAGAGTTGAAATGTTGATTACTCATTTTACTCGAAATGTTGATTAATCATAAAGCAAATTACTCAAATATTTTTGTTTTTGGTTAATCAAAAATCTTGATTACTCGAGTAACTGAACTTTTGAGTAATCATAATTTCCAATTAATCGAATAATTGAGTTATTTAATTTATGATTAATTAAAATTTTGAGTAATCAATTAATCGCACAGCCCTAGTATATATAAATAATAGACTATGTATAGTATATGTTTAGGAGGAAATATATGGTTGATGTGATCAGGATTGAACGAGAAGTTATGTCTTGCTGATTCTTTATATTGGTGTGGGTGTTGCACTGGTGCAAGAGGGGGGAAATGGGTGTCGACACTGATGGACGTTACTGACTTGGACATGACTTGTCAATAGACGTACGAACTAAGGTCAGGTTTAGGGGACTTTGCCAATTGTAGGAGTCACGGCAAAGTCCAAGGCTACAAGAACGTAGATGGGGTGGGCTGACTCCACCTGACTCGTACGGGCATCTTCTATCTCTTTTATATTACTATTCTCCCGGTTTTTCAGTGTCTTTTCTCTAACAGGCATGATGACAAATTTTGTTTATATCAGCTGAAAGTTAAGTGGTTGGAGGCGACCCCCCAACTAACGAGCTAGCTCGGGATGCCAGCATGCCTGAATTCCAACCAACCTTACCCCAACAGTCAGCGACGTAACAATTGGGCCCAACAACAATAGCCCGAAACTCCTTTACTTCACATTTTTTATCTACTTTCTGTATTTTTCCTTTTTTTTCTTCTATTTATCTACTAATACCTATGTAGATCATCATAGTAAACTACCTTTTTCTTCCTCTTACTCTTTGTATTTCCGGACAGGCTAGGGTCACGCGGCAACGTCGCTTTGTTTCGACAAAAGCGATAAGTGCCCGACTGACGAAACGGGGGTGTGCTCAGACTGCTTTTGGAGTGTCTCTTGCCAGCATCAACACTGGTTTGAGTGGTATCCAGAAGCAGGCTTGGCACGATTGGGGAAATATATCTTAGCAAACAGAAGCGATGGTGTACGCATCCGTTCAAGCTACCGCGCATGCGGTCCAGAAAGCGCTCCACCGTAAACGGAGCGACACAAGGGGGTGGGATTAACGTGGCAACCTCAATTGGGGCAAGTGTGCTGAATGCAGATGTGCCACGCTATTATGTTCAGATAAAGGGGGATTAAGTTGACTTTGAACATGGACCGTTGACAAATGACCGAATAACTGTGACGCACCCATGATGACCCCGCCGAGGTGCAACACCACTACCACACCAAGCTAAAAGAAAACCTTTCTTATACACAAACGCAAACATTATAAATATACATGCCACTAATGATAAACTATTATACAGGTACTAGGAGTCGCAAGATTTGCAGAACGCTACCACGTTGAAAAGAAAGAAACGAAGGATCCTTTCTTATAAAATTTTTATTTTTTTACCGTATATATATACATTGAACTAAAAAAAAAACGTTATTTACAATTTTTCCCCTTATTTTAAATCTCGTTCTAGAATCATTTTCCTTATATTGCTAAGTAAAATTCATTGTATTTTTTTATATTCTGTTATTGAATTTTGATTTCCTCATTTGCCGTATTACTGGTAAGAGAAGTCTGGTTTATCCGCGATATGAGGCATTCACAACTTGAACTAAACGCTGGTGAACATTTGTATTGCATACGTGCCTTAATTTTAAGCGTGAAATAATATATTTGTAGTTAAATATTGGAGTTAGGTAAGAAGGCTCAGCGAACATTGTTGAAGTTTTTTTTACGAAGGGAGTAAATTAGTCCGAAAAGTTTGAGTGTTTCAAAGGAATTTTAACTAACCAGGTTCCTCGAAGCCGAAGCTAAGCGTGTGGAATACTTCCTTTTTTTTTTTGAGTGATTCTGAGTGTATGGAGAGAGAGCGTGAAGAAATAGTAGCTGGTGGATTGGGGCTTTTGAATTCTGATAGGCCAGTAACACGTAGCATCACTAGGGCGCTTGAGAACCAAGTGGTGGGATCGATATTTAATCAGATTGACACGGGAATACAACATCCGGTGGACTTCGTTCCAACGGATTATTTGAACAGGTGTTCAGGACGCATCTTCAGATCTGAGTCAACTCACCGTCACAGCGAATCGAACCCACAAGAACCACAAGGCACAGAGGCAAATTGGATTTCTAGTTTTTCACGAAAGTTAGACGAATTGTTAGAAATGTCTGCATCTGACCAACCCGGTGCAACTGGGCTCGACGATCCAGGGACAAGTGCGCAGTCAGCAGGCTCTGGTGCCGAGTGTCCGAAAGCTCCAGGGAGTGAACCGGCTTCAACTGCAACCAGTATCGAGCAACTGAGCCGCATGATGGCGATGATGGCGCAACAACACGACATGATGGCGCAGTGTATTTCGGAACATGAGGACAAATATGTCGGACCTCAGCAATAGGGTAGCTGACATAGAGACATCCGCCCAAGCCCTGGGTCATCGTTCCGCAGTGGCATCGACGCCGGAAATCAGGGGTCACGAAGCACTCAACCGCCGAGCCAACGACAACGTCACACAAGTCGATCAGAGAGCACAGGAGCCACCGAAGTGGAAGAAAATCGACTTGGACAAATGGCACATCAAGTTCGACGGCACTGGAAAGGCTATGACGGTGGAGAGTTTCCTCTTCAGGATCGAAAAGATGCGAACGCAGCACGACCTCTCCCATTATCAGCTCTTCACTGACTTCCATTGTCTCGTAACGGGCTCCGCATTGAAGTGGTACTGGCAGGTCCTCAAAGACCATGCCGATGATCCAAATTTCGGATATATAGAACTAAAGGCGGAGTTGTTAGCCCATTTCAATACTGCGGAGTCCGATTACGAGATAATCAGGGAGATTATGGAAAGAAAGCAGATGCCAGCGGAGAGTTTCGATGAGTTTTATGGGGAGGTCCACAATCTTACGTCTAGGCTGCGGAAGAAAATTCCAGAGAAAGAATTAGTTGGGATCCTGAAGGGAAATTTAAAGCCTTACCTGGCGAACCTTACTTTTGCCTCCCAGATGAATACACTCGCCGAGTTGAAAGCCGAATGTAAGTGCGCCGAGAGAGTAATAAAGGAAAACCGTAGTCGATCCAAGAATATTAGCGAACTTTTGTACTGTGAGGAACGTTCATTAGATGAAAGCGTAGATCGTAGACCTATAGAAGCTATTAGCAATCCACTAAAGACTAAGTCATATGGCCAAGGCAGCAACAATAATCCTAGGGCAAGCGGTCCCCAATATAATAAACCAGAAACTCAGCCTACGAAAAGCCTTCAGTCCACCATTAGTTCGTTTTGTCCGTCCCCATTTCATTTGATGTTGTGTTTTTCATGTGAGATGCCTGTGGATTATTATGTGCGGAATCCGAGTGATACAGCGAAGCAAGCTGGGTGCAAGTCGTCTTTTCACAACATGGTGTGCTTTGCATATGGTGGAGACACGTCGTTTAGTGTGTACAAACCTGAAAAGGGAAACAGGATGCTGGCGGAGATTTCCGGGAACTCCAGCCAGGGGAAGAACCCGGAAACCAGCCAACAACAATTAAATACGAGCAACCAACAAAAATTATGCAGAACGAAAAATTAAACTGAAGATGGCACAACGCCGAAACCGGTTTGTCTCCAAACCAAATTTGACAAGGGATGACGGAAATTCGTTCCAAAATACATCATACACCCACCCTGTCGGAAACAACAACCAAAAAGGAAGCAATTAAATTGCTAAAAAGGGATATAATTGACACTGAAAAGAAAGAAAATTTAGTTAAGAGTGAGCTGGAGAAGAGCCTACACCAACGCAAAGTTGAATATGAAGCATCTCGGGGGAGAATTTTTTGCGAATCAGTTGAAAACAAAAGGCAAAGTAGGAATTTCAAACAGATTGAAAAAATGAGAGAGAAGAAAAAGACGTATAAGAGAATTTTGAATAAAATCGTTTCAACGATTGTAACCTTAAAGGGGGATAATAGGGTTTTTGCTCAGACAAAGATCGGAGGCGTAGAAGTGTTAGCATTATCAGATTCAGGAGCGGGAGCAAGTTGTATAGGGAAAGATGCAGGAAAATTACTAGAAGGCAAGGAAGACCGCGTTCTTCCAATAGCGAACCAGAACATACGAACAGCGAACGGTGGTGAAACTGCAGTAACCGGTGTAATCACGCTCTCAGTGATGTGGGATGGTATGACGAGGGACTTAGAATTCCTCATAGTGCCCGGTTTACAACAACAAGTATATTTGGGGATAGACTTCTGGAAGGCCTTCGACATGGCTGTCGTTAGTAGGGGAGTAGGGGGGTCCTTTGTGGCCGTCTAACAGACTTTGACAACCGAAGAAAGTGCCGCTCTAGAAAAAGTCAAAACACAGTTTCCGTCATTTGCCGTTTTAGGATTAGGGAAGACATATATGGAGGAGCATATAATTGAGGTAGAAAACGAAAATCTTCCAATAAAGCAGCGCCACTATCCGATTTCGCCTGCAATACAGAAATTGATATATCAAGAGCTTGATAGGATGCTCAGTATGGGGGTAATAGAGGAAAACAATAGTAGCTGGAACTCACCCGACTCTCTTGTCATAAAAGGCAGAAAGAACCGTCTCTACCTTGACGCCAGGAAAGTAAATGAAAGAACTATAAAAGATGCATACCCGTTGCCACACGTAGATGGAATCCTTAGCCGCCTTCAGAACACTCGCTACATATCGGCTATAGATTTGAAGGACGCTTTCTGGCAGATTCCTCTTGAAAAAAAATCTAGAGAGAAGACGGCGTTCACAGTTCCAGGTAGACCTCTTTACCAATTTACAGTAATGCCATTCGGACTGTGAAACGCGGCAGAAAGAATGTGCAGACTTATGGACAAAGTGATACCGGTTTCGTTGCGTGAAAGTGTTTTTGTGTATTTAGATGACTTGTTGGTATGTTCTGTAGATTTTTCGTCCCATTTGTGTTTGTTGGAAAAGGTCGCTCGATGTTTACGTGAAGCTTAATTAACAATTAATGTTGAGAAAAGCAAATTTTGTTATAAGGAGGTTCGTTACCTTGGTTATGTGGTGGGGGATGGTTGTATACGTACGGATGCAAACAAGGTTGCAGCTGTGAGGGATTTCCGGGGACCAAAACTCCAAAGCAGCTCCGACGCTTCCTAGGTATGTCAGGCTGGTACCGTCGATTTATCAAAGATTACGCGACCATTGCAGCTCCACTGCACGACTGTCTCACTAAAGAAAAGATTAAGATGGACGAAGCCAAGAGGTCGTTTGACCGATTGAAGCAAAGCCTCATATCGGCACCCGTACTGACGCACGCTGACTTTAATAGACGGTTTTATATACAGTGCGACGCATCGACAGACGGAATGGCTGGGGTTCTATTTCAACTTGACGATGACAACAATGAAGGACCTAAAGCATATATTTCAGCCAAACTCAATAAGGCACAGCGAAATTATAGCATAACCGAGCTGGAGTGCTATGCAGCCGTGGTTAGTGTGAAAAGGTTCAGGCTCTACATAGAAGGTATGCCGTTTACCATCATAACTGATCATGACAGCCTAAAATGGCTGATGAATCAGAAGGACCTTTCGGGTAGACTGGCAAGGTGGAGTTTCAAGCTCCAAGGGTATGATTTTGACATACAACACAGGAAAGGGGCGCAAAATGTGGTGCCTGACACGTTATCACGGTTGCACATGGAAGAAATGACAACAAACGAAAGATTTATGGACGTTTCCTTAGACTCACCTTGCTTTGACTCGGACGAATACAAGGAACTGAAAAGGACTGTGACCGAGAACAAAGACCAACTACCAGACTTGCGCATATCGGACGGGTATGTTTATAGACGGAATCAATTTAACCGGGGGGACCAGCTTCAAGAGGACCAGACCTGGAAACTTTGGATACCGTCGGAATTGCGACCAGGGTTAGTGGAGGCCTCCCACAGTTCACCTTCTGCAGGTCACGGAAGCATCCACAAGACACTCGCAAGAGTCCGTGAAAAATATTATGGCTAGGCATGGTTACTGATGTCCAAGCTTTTATTAAAGGCTGTGAAATATGTAAAGGTAACAAGACTCAAAATGCGTTTCATAACCCAGTGATGGGAAACCAACACTTAACCGAACGACCTTTCCAACGCTTGTATGTCGACCTTATGGGTCCTTACGCACGTACTTGTGATGGTAATGTTTATGTTTTTGTTTGTCTGGACCATTTTTATAAGTTTGTGTTTTTGAAGCCAATGAAGAGAGCCACGTCAGCTTAGGTTGTAAAGTTTTTAGAGAAGGAGGTTTTTCATATTTTTGGCGTCCCTGAGTACTTACATTCAGACAACGGCAAGCAGTTTGTTTTTGAGATATTTTCTAGTTTTCTAGAAAAATACGCTCGTACATAAAAGAGAGTCATAAAAATTGGGATAGGCATATAAGTGACGCGGCTTTTGCACTCCGCAGCGTAGTCCACTCAGCAATCAACTGCTCCCCATACTTTGCTACTTTCGGTATGCCTATGGTGCAACATGGTGCATCGTACGAGATATATCGAAAGCTCGGCACCATAGGGGATGTGGATTGCTAAATAGACGCGAAGACAGGCCGATTACAGCTTATACGCGAAAAGTGAATGAAAGAACTGAAGTTGGCTCACGAAAAAAGTATGAAAGCTTATAACACTAGAAGTAGAGATATCAGATTCCAAATCGGACAGGTGGTATACCGACGAAACTTCCGGCAGAGTTCCCAAGTAGACAATTATAATGTTAAACTTGCACCTAAAAAAATAAAATGCATCGTTTTGAAGTCTATCGGAAACTCTATGTATGAAGTAGGCGATATCAGCGGGAACAAAGTAGGCGTATACCATGCCAAGGA
Organism: Rhagoletis pomonella; assembly: GCF_013731165.1. Lineage (NCBI taxonomy): Eukaryota > Metazoa > Arthropoda > Insecta > Diptera > Tephritidae > Rhagoletis > Rhagoletis pomonella. Next base: position 75,766 of record NW_023458758.1, read on the forward strand.
CATATTTGTGGCTTAGTGTTTGTATGGTCCTGATTTAGAATTTGTTACTAGTTCGTTGTGTTTGTTTGTGTTAGTTGTCGTGATTTTGTTCGTCGATGTACATTACGGACTTAGGTATGCTATTAACACTGACGAGCAAGCTTGCTTACGCAAAAGTGGGTAAGCGAGATTGTGATTCGTATCCATTGTATTTATATATTTTAATTGTTGACGTATCGTAATTATTTTCTATTTATTTGACTATTTCATTAATTATTTATTTATTTATTTATTTTTTATTTTTTTATCTTTTTATTTTGTTATTTTATTATTTTTATTATTTATTTATTTTTTTTTAACCAACAGGACTGTTGGTACCTTTACCAAAATCTACTGTGATATGGTATAAGGATAGCTGACTGTGATATAGACATAGGATTTTATTGTGATATAATGATAGGTTATCTCCCAGTGATATGTATATATGTTGTTGGCTGTGATATAATATGTAAGCGTAGTACGTAGGAGCATATACAGATGCGTGCAACTAATTAGCAACGAAATTTAAAACGATATTGCTTGCAAATTATGTTTATTTATTTATTTTTAATAAGTTTCATTTAAAATATAATTCAATCTATATCAGAAACCACAATAACAAAAGTTGCAAAGCTGCACAAATTGCAAAAAAATTAATCAAGCTTAAAAAAATTGTCATCAAAATTTTTAATTAGACTATTTAGAAAATTTTCGGTGATGCAGTTTTGTAGCCCATTCAATTTTAGTATAATAAAGTGCAAATTTCACGGCGCTAAACATTACCGTTGATTTTTTATAATTTTTTTTTGTGGAGGGTGTTGCGCATTTTCTTCCATATAACACATG
>NW_023458758.1:76639-88610 GCF_013731165.1 Rhagoletis pomonella
TTGAATTCTTTTACGCACACGCTGCATATTCCAGGCAACATCGGCGGGTGGTTGCCTGGAACGACAGCCTATCCCTGCAGGGAAAGCTACTAGAATTCTACCGGTTTGCGTTTCAATCGAACTAGTTCACGTTCTATCCTTTTTCAATGTTAGCGACTGATATTTTTAACATTGCGATGTCCTACGAGATGTCAATTGTCAGGCTATGCATCAGCATCTACTAGTATAAATACTAGTAGCATCATACCAGTTGATGAGATAGTCTGCCAATTCATGCCCCGTGTGTGCCTTTTTGCTCGCGACGCTCCAGCAGTCACAATGGCCGACAGAGAAGAGCACTCGCGTGTTAAGCCTGAGGTCCCAGGTTCAAATCCTGGCGCAGGTAAAATTTTTTTATTTTCTATTTTTTATTGTAATTTTTTAATTGAATAAAAAAAATATTTTCTTTTAATTTCTTTGTTTTTATATTTCTTCCTAAATGTTTTTTGCAACGCAATTAGATTTTCAAATTTGTTATTTATTTATAAATTGAATAAATTATTTTTACTTACATTTATTTAACTTTAAAAATCTTAACCACCTCCAAGCGGCCTCGAACCTGCGATTTCAGAACCAAAACCAGTAGTCTTCACGTGACGCCACAGCCGACATTTGTAAGAAAAGCAATTAATTGCGTTTTATTTTTGGCTTTGGCAATTCAAAGGCAGATGTCGCTGATCGCCTAAGTTCTTCGAAATTGTCGAACTGGTAGGCACATACTAGTTAATGAACTAGTATTTTTTCTAACTGGTTTGGCTTTTCACTGCAGGGATGTTGTAGGTGGCAAGTAACTGCTGCAACAAATATCCCCACTCAAATATCCCCACACAAATGCCCGTTTGTACCTCAACGATGTACCCAAACATGTTGCGCAGCATGTGTGAGAAGGCGCACCGCCCGGACCCAGCAAAAAATCGGTAATTGCTTTTAGTGGTAACGTGTTCTAGAAGGCATAGCGTTATAATGCCTTCGAATTTTTTCGCTTCTTTTAGGCATTTCCGGTAATGCAAAGTAGAATGTCCTACAATATTTTATTTATTTCGCTTCTTTGTTTCATTTTGGGGAATGCAAAGTAGAATGTCCTATAATATTTCTTTCTTAATTCGCTTCTTTGCTTCATTTCAGGGAATGCAAAGTAGAATGTCCTACAATATTTTATTTTTTTCGCTTCTTTGCTTCATTTCAGGGCATGCAAAGTAGAATGTCCTACAATATTTTTTTTATTTCGCTTCTTTGCTTCATTTCGGGGAATGCAACGTAGAATGCTGCATCGTAGTCAGCTGAAAAATAGAATGAATATCCAAAAAATCTTTTCCTACCGTTAGTTTCTGTGGAAATTTGTCTCGCATAAAAATCATGTTTTGCTTTGTTCAATTTGCAGCGAAGTTGAAGTCAGTCAATGAAGTGAAGTACATGAGTGAGGAAGTACAATTTTAAGCTTAATTAAATATGCATGTATGTACATACCGATTTTTAAGTAAAATCTAAATACCCAAATACATACATATGTTTGTATAAAAACTTATTTATAAAAATTTTAATTAAATTTAATCTTTTAAGACATTTTCTGATATAATATAAATAAGTATGTACTCATCTGGGCATTCTACATTAGTTTCTCTGTAAGGCATTCTTTGTTCGCTTCTCTGGATTCTGTTTATCCATGCGTTCTCCCTTCGTTTGAAGGTAATGCTGCGGGTAAGGGCTTACCGCCAATGACATGCCCATGTTAAAATTAGGCCTTCCTGAAGCGAAAGGGTAAGCGATTCCGATCGCCTAGCTCGTTTCCACATCCGTTTCTATGGTAATCGTGTTTTTTGCTGTGGAATGACTGTGTGCGTACGCGTACGTGTGTGTATGTGCATATGCTAGGGTGTAGACATGAATTATGTGTTTGTATGCGTGGATCTGAGTGAAAGTTTGAGAAATGTTCCACACGCAAATGCACCGGGGCACGATCGCTTGATCGGCTAACAAGAAGATTCAAATGGGAAAGTGTCTTTTAAGTGAAAAGAAGTGCAAGGGAAACTTCCGCATCGAATACAGTTTATTTCAATCAGTAGCAAAAAAGGAATAACACAAGTTATGCCCCGTTTAACCGGGACCATTAATTCCCGCTGCAGATCCCGCTACCAGAAGGTGAGTCAGCTAAAGACACCTAAACCTAGTATATGCATGTATCCCAGTAGAACTTGGGAGCATCGTACGATTGCTCGGTGAGTACTCCCTTGGGAGTATACGAATACTCCCCATTGCTCCCTATGCTTCTGTGTATAAGCATGTAATTTTGTATACTCCCTTTAACATTGGATGTCCTAGGAGAGGGAGTAATCCCTTTTACCTCCTAAACGAGCAATCGGGGAGCACACACAGAATTATCATCCCACAAACCTCCTAATAGAGCAATACGGGAGTACTCCCATAGTTACCTCCCAGAAACCTCCCAAAAAGACAACAAGGGAGTGCACATAGAAAACATCCCATATACCTCCCGAACGAGCAATAAGGGAGTGCTCCCATAAGAGGCATCCCGAAAGCCTCCTATAGGAGTAATAAGAGAGCAATGATAACGAATATTTTACATTAGCCAAATGGATTTTGCTATTTATAAAATTTTTGTATTTAACTTTTTAATCACATGCATTTGTGCAGTATTACAAGATCTTAAAAATAAAGCATAAATGATACGTCTTACATAATTGCTTAATTTTAGAAATATATTGCAGAGAAATCATATGAAATTAAAACATAATAATAACAAAACGGTAAGATAAGATTTGAATTATATGCACCTATATGCACATATAAGTATGTACTCCTATATGATTTCCTGGGTGTCAAGGATGCTTGCCAGTTCAGGAATCCACCAAGCGGGGAAATTGTGAAGGTGACTTTGCTTATCTGACATCTTTGTCACCCATGCGATGTTTAAAGCCGGGGGTCACACTTAAATGCTGACACTAATTTGCGCAATCTGAAAAGTATTTAAGGTTGCATTTACAAGTAATACAATACATACTTAATATATTTAAACAAAAATTGAAGTGCATACCAACGGACTTTTATTAAAATCTGTGTGCTATCCAAATTAAATTATTGTGAGCTCCTTATGCTTCTATAAGAAATATTTTCAGTTGTTTTTTTTTGTATGATAAATTTTTTCGAAAACACAAATTTCTTTTGGGCGAGGTGCGTATTGCTCTCCTATCAATCAAAAAGAAGACTCTTGGATTTCTCGCTTAGGAGACATCACTTTTTGCTCCTAAGCGAGTAATAACGGAGTACAAAACCGACAAATCTCGCTTATTGCTCCCAAATCATGCCTCAGGGAGCATTCTTTAATTGCTCGCTTAGGAGATCTCTCATTAAGCTCCTAAACGAGCAATACAGGAGTACAAAACCGAGAAATCTCGTTTACTGCTCCCAAATCATGCCTCAGGGAGCATTATTTCGTCGCTCGCTTAGGAGATCTCTTATTTGACTCCTAAACGAGTAATAAAGGAGTACAAAACCGACAAATCTCTCTTATTGCTCAGAAATCAGGTTAAGGGGAGTACTCTTTTATTCCTCACATAGGGAGATCTCCCTTCAAGTTCTAGTGGGATGTAACTGAGTGTGTCACCTTTTTTTCCTTTTTTTTTAATAAATGTGTAGAAAACTCGGGACAACTAAACACAATTTCAAAAGTGAAAACCATCTTAAAATCAGTATAAACTATATGTAGATAGAGATAAATTTAAAGTAAAATAAAATAAATTAATATAAAATTAAAATGTCTTAAATAGCAAAAAAAACAAGGCTTAAAATGATTTTTGCGAAATTATTGTTGTAAAATGACATGAAAAGTGAATTAAAGAGAATGTGCTGTAAACCTTTGTATGTAATTACCAAATTAAAATAAATTACCTGTAGCCTAATTAAAGAAATAAACCAAATAAGCAATTGTCGCCAAGCACATAAACACACACATAAATATAAGGGGTATTCACGATCCGGTGCATATGGTCTAGCATGGTACATAGATAGTTGTTGTTGTTTCATGTGTTCAATGTAATGGATTGTAATCGAAAGAAAAAACCAGTAAAACAGCCGTTTTCGCATATGATAATGCATTATTTTTTTCACTGCGACGTCCTAAGAAAAGGGGGGCACTCAATTTGGCATTACCTGTAATGCAAGAATAATGTGATGTAATATGAAATTGTTGCGACTTTTTTGATAAATTTGAATGCTGATTAAATGATTACCAGTTCTATAATCTAGAACTCACAAGAAATACGTTACCCTATCTATCACGCATGTAAGGCATTATTACTTGTCCCACTGGGAATTGATACGTTAACATACATACAACTTAACAAGCATGTAATTAATATCAAACGAAAAATAGGGTGACCACACAGTAACGCCGAAAATAAAAAGATAGGCGAAGAACTCAACGATAACAACAATATTGCAGGCTATCAAGCGGCAGGAGTACCAAGGGGACTCAAAAGCCTGAATTCTGGAGTTGAGCCTTTTTAACACCAAAGCGTCTAGTACATAGCCACGTATACAAGTTATATACAACCACTGATATACATGTAAGACAAAACCGCGGAACGGCGAGAAATACATAGTTGAGGACAACGACCGGGAATACACAAAGAAAGAAACACCGAGATCAACACCAAGAGCCTAAAGAAACCTGAAATACTTCAAGAAAGCATACATACATACATTCCAGAGCGCCGGACTCCGCGCCAGGAGCATCAGCTTCCAGGCGCTCATATCACAACACTCCGTCAATCGCTGTTGGCGGCCACTCTTATCACAATACACCACACTCAGTTTTCGTTTTATTAATTTTTCTATCACCACACTTGCGTCTTTCTTTCTTAAGTCCCATATGGTTCCACCTAATTTGCCATTATACTGACATAACCTCAAACCAAATTTCACGCATGTTTGTAGCTACCTTTTTATTTATTCTTTTGGTTTTAAGTAATGATGGATGTTTTCATGCCGCGCAAATAATCAAATTATTTTCAACCCTGATACGTACATATAGATATTGATATATTTCGCACTTGTCACAATCCATAAATAGTAATTTGATTTTTAGTTGTATACCTTATTGGTTTTTTAAATCCCATTTGCCTTTAAATTATAGGTCCGTATTTGGCGAATTCGGGAAGAAAAAAAATTAAACTCAGTAGTCCGGTATTTTAATTTAACTCAGTTTTTACGTCTGATCTTATTTTTTTTTATTAAAAGAGGTTCGGAGGTGGTTAAAAGGCGTAGTCAAGAGTGCTGGCGACCGTCCCGGAGTGAATGAATGTCACGGCGCAAGCAAGACATTTACCCACCTATGAATGCTCCCACTCTAGGGTACCGCCTATACTCTTGCTAGGTATTGGATTTTTTTTTTTGTTATTCCATAATATTTCTTATTCCAGTCTCTCCCATCTCCTGTATGCAGGCGCCTACATCACATCCGAGATCGGTAAGTGCTAATACATAAGGTATGCTTACAATTGTACATTCATTCATACATACATACATATGTCTATATATGTCTATATGCATATGTATGTACGAATAGATAGAGAGCAAGAGGTATTTTGAAACATTACTTACAAGCTGGGCGTAGTAAATAGAGTGTATAAAGCAATAGTACACACATATATACTTAAGCTGAAATTAGTGAAGAATGTAAACCTACAGGTACGTAAACCCGAGTCAGCTGACACGATCTGCCTTACCAAAGCGCAATGTAAATGAAAACTCAACACCGCAGAAGTTTTCTGTAGTTGTAGCCCGTAGCGCAGAAATCTGCGGAATTTAGATTTTTCCGTGATTTCTCCTTCTTTAGATGGTTGCCACTTCGTCGGTTTTGCAGATGGTAAAAAAGTTATAAGTTCCTATTCAAAATATGTTTAAAATATTTGAAATTTACTATTGAATAGTTTATATTTAGCTACAATCTATTATAGCACGAAAAATTGAAGTTGAAAGGGCAAGTTTATGAAAAGGCATTGAAGAGTGGCAACAGTGTAGTAAGCAACACTGAGGGCTCCAGTAATCGACAAAATTCTGCGTATACAGGCTGCGTTTAAGTATACGTTCTGCGGTCTCGACTAATTTCAGCTTTAGGTGTATATTTACATGCTTATGTATCTTTCTTTTAAATTTTCGGGTCGTTTTGGATCTTGGAGATGTTTTTTTTTACCTGGATTTTATTTGACATTGCAAACGCGCCAAGCGTCCTATATGTTAGATAAATAGATATATACATAGCCATAGGTAGGTAGCAGTGAATACTTGGATTTTGTAAGTTAAGAAAAGAAGAAAAGAAGACAAGAAGAATTGAATTTGTGAATAAGGTTTAGTTGTAGCTGCCCTTTTATATACATAAATAATAGACTATGTATAGTATCCCTGTGGGGAAAATCTCTAGTTCTGAACTGGGGCGCTTCTAGTACATTTAGACCCAGTACTGGTTCGCGATAAATCTCTTTTGCATGCAAGCAACTGGCGAATTTAACATGGCGATGTCATAGGAAGTGTCAATTGCCCCCCGCTGCATCCTTTTTTCCATAGTTCCGAACTAGTCCTATATTCTATAGTTTCGAACCAGTTCTAAAATCGACAGACGAAAGAAAAAGGTATTATGATTTTTCAATCTTTTCGTTATTGGTTAGATTCCAGACGGCCCCAAGATGTTAATATGTTAACACAAAGCTTTGTTTTGTATTACCAAACTATGAAATAGCATCTGCGAAGCACAGATTAGAAGCGTATTTGAACGAAAAAGCTGCCGAACACATATCTATGTAAAGTAAACCAGCTCCCCGCTGCATCCCTTATTCGATAGTTCCGAAATAGTTCTAAATTCGACAAATAGGATCTAGTTCGTTCTGCATCCCTTTTTCTATAGTTCCGAACCATTTCTAAATTCGTCACTTTAGATATACATTTGTAGTGAAAAAAACTGAAAAAATTAGTTTCTTAAAAGTACCACTTTTCGCCGATTTTGGACTGGTGGGGATCTAGTTCCTATCGGAATAGTTCCTTTTTGGCGATAAAGACCTAGTACGGAACTAGATTTTTGATTCACTAGTCCGCGGTTTCCCTGCAGGGATATGTTTAGGAGGAAATATATGGATGATGTGATCAGGATTGAACGAGAAGTTATGGCTTGCTGATTCTTTATATAGGTGTGGGTGTTGCACTGGTGCAACAGGGGGGAAATGGGTGTCGACACTGATGGACGTTACTGACTTGGACATGACTTGTCAATAGACGTACGAACTAAGGTCAGGTTTAGGGGACTTTGCCAATTGTAGGAGTCACGGCAAAGTCCAAGGCTACAAGAACGTAGATGGGGTGGGCTGACTCCACCTGACTCGGACGGGCCTCTTTTATCTCCTTCATATTTCTATTCTCCCGGTTTTTCAGTGTCTTTATTCTAACAGGCGTGATGACAAATTTTGTTTATGTCAGCTGCAAGTAAGGTGGTTGCAGGTGACCCCCCCAACCGACGAGCTAGCTCGGGATGCCAGTAAGCCTGAATTCCAACCAACCTTACCCCAACAGTCAGCGACGTAACAGTGTTTCCAGCGGGAGGTCTACCGATCCAAGTCATATATCTAGCATATTTATGGGCCGATTTCTCAGCTGTTTTAAAGTATATACTGGTTATGTAAGCAAAAACATTTTTTGCGAAAAACGGTCTTGCCAGGTGATATTTTGAAAACCGTCCCAGATTTTCAAAAGTTGAACTGGAATTGTCACTGAAGTCAAAATATAAAGTATATATACGATGTTTTAGTAGTTAATGTAAAGATGTGCTGAAATTGCTTCAACAATTGTTTTTACAAACGTCACGTAAAAAATGTCGCATGGTAGATGTCACGTGCTAAAATATTCCAACATGACAACTACCATTAGAAAGGCAAATTAATCCATTTTAGTTTAAAATAAACCGCTTCAAAGTTTTATGTTGCGTTTCGCAGGTTTTTACATATTTCGAGATGCAGTAGAGAACGACTCTCATTTTTTGTCGCGTTTTTGATCTAACTTTCTTGCCAATATATTGGGAACAAAAAATCGACAGCACCTACCTTTTGTACAAAACATGTTGCTTCTAATGCTATCGAAACATAAAAAAAATCAACATATAAAACATATACCTGCTGCGTGTGCCAGAGAAGATTACACCACAACTCCACCTCCGTCAGATGCAACACGTGCAATGGGTGGAGCCATCACCGAGTTTGCTCAGGCCTTACGACTCATAGGCAGTGGACCACCGCGTACGTGGCCCCTTGCTGCACCAATCGCGCTGCCTCCACGGCACAACAGAGTCCGCCTGAGCAACTCAACACAAACACTATCGCACCACAACACAATACAATAGACCATACCACTGACACAACAGACCACACCACTGATACAACTGCACCACCACCCACACGCCACCGCCAACAACTCTTAGTTCCTGCGACAATCTGAACAGTGTGTCAGTCCAGTACAACACTTGCCTTGGCTGGTGTCACTTTAGGGCATGCTCAGGACTGCGGGAGATTGGACGAGGGACTATGAGGGTCCATGCTGTGCTGCTCGGTCGCAATCTCTAACTGCGACGCCGCCCACTAACAAAACAGGGCAACATCATCAGCAGCAGCAAGCACAGCATGTGGCGGTACGGCAACACACGCCACTAACACCCCACATTCCAATAAGTCTCCCTACGCACACGAAGATTTTACAATTAAATTTTAACGGATTTCAGAGCAAGATCGAGGAGATAACAGTCTTCATGGGTGGGCACGGAATATTAATAGCTGCGGTCCAAGAGACGAAGCCGCACGGCAATTCAATGTTGTTGAATTGCGCCGGAAACAACGTGCACAGTCGAGATCGCAAACGAGATAATGGTGGTGGCCTGGCGTTCATTACGCACCACGCCGTGCGGTATCGTCTTATCGAAGCAGACATCGACCGCAGGGATACCATCCCAGAATGTCAGGGTATTGCTATCCGGTCAAGCGATGTCGAGCTCGAAATATTTAACATATATATACCCCCTGCCACCCTCCTCAGCGTTGGGCGTCTTGCCGTGGCGAGGGGGCTTAAATGGTGTCATGGTATAATTCACAGTGTGAATTGTATCATGCCTCCATGAACTAAGAGGGAAGCCTGGTATTGAAGCCTTCGGCAATATTCCTTAACAATCCAAGCTGGAGTGTTCAGCCTCATTGCGAGAGTCGTGCCGAATGCAAGTCGTTTTTCGAGAGTCGAATCGTATCGAAAATTTAGCGTCATTGCCTAAAATTTCCACTCGACTAGTGTATTAAAACGGAAGAACTTGGCAGCACTGCATAGTTTTCGACAATTTTTGTCGTTTACTTATTTCAGCACGACAGTAGACAATGCTAATGTTGTCGAGTCGTACAATTCAGCCTAATTTACGACTTACGCAATGAGGCTGGTTGTTTTTTATTGCTGGAGGTGGAAATGGCAGGATTACCGTACCAACACTACCCAAGCCAAGGTGTGTAGGCAACCGTGCCGATGGATGAATGGCCAGCGGGTAGTAAAAAATGGCTGGTCGCGTACGGTCCCCTCCGATGCCCGGGCAAGGTCGGTTGTAAGAAGTGCCTTCTCTACGCATCCCGGCTCTGCGGACGAGCGACTAACCCTTTCCGGACTACTCGTGGGACCACATATGGAAGAACAAACAAAAAACAAACAACAAACAAACCAAAAACAGCAACATGAACAGCGTACCAACGAAGAAGGGGACGACGTAACGCTGTCAGAGGAGGAGCAGCTCCTCAAATCCCCAAAGAGAGGTAAGATGGTTGCAAGTACTCCTGGTGGCGCCAGCCATAGTACCCCAGTTGTACAAGCGCCAGAAACCAGCAGGGTGGAAGATGTCAGACAAAGCATCACCACTCTGCAAATAGTCAAAAATAGCACCGGTAGTGCCTGCCGTAGTACTCCGGACGAGCAACCAACAACCAGCAAATCGGCGGCCGTTGCAGGCAGCAATCCCGCCTCTAAGAAAATGAAACCCTCGGGCGTGGTCATGAGACAGATGTACCAGAAGGCGCTGTATATGTTAAATAAAATTGACAAAAATGCAGCGGCCGGTACGGTACATGAGCGTGACGAGGAAGACAAGGCAAAATACATGCAAATAGTGGAAGAGTACGAAAAGTTACAGAAAGATCGTGCAGCCACAATCGAGGCCACAGAAGCAAAGAAACGGAACCGCTCTCATAATGAAGGCGGCCAAGGGGCCATTGCAAAGAAGGCTAAGCAAGGGAGTGATGCGGAGTCCGCAGCACCCGCGAAGCATCGCTATTTTAGTGACGTCGCCAGAGATCACCTACAGGCGGCGATAATAGATGAAAATAGCAAGACACCGCTGGCAGTGCAGCAAAAATGGGTGGAGATTGATGTGAGGCTGTCGAGCCTCGTAATGAACTACGTACTCGACAACCCCGAAGGTCCTCACCCAGAGTTCGACTCGTCGGAATCCCTACGGGGATACCGGGTAGTCAAGTGCGCGAACCAGTTCTCCCTGGATTTCCTTGCTGGATGCGTCGCTAAGATCAGCGACACTTTTGTCGGCTTGAAGCTCAAGCTGATTCCAGCTAAGGACATTCCAAGGAGACCACGTGCGCGCATTTGGCTGCCTCCGATGGATGAACCAGGCGAAAAGTTGCTGCGGTGTCTTAAGCTACATAATAAAGACATACCGGCGATCGAGGAATGGGAGCTTATAAAGGTTGAAGAGCCAAGAAGGCCTACAAATAAGCCCATTCTGCTAGCTATTTGCGCAGAATCACTGGACGCCTTAGAGAAGGCTGACTATCGACTCTGCTTCGGTATCCGTAAGGCTAGAGTGCGGGTATTCCTTGGAGAGGTTAGCCCGGTAGAAGAAGATCCCGGGGTTGATGGAGCTGGTGAGCTTCTCATGGGTGTGAAGTTGACAGATGACCCTGAACCGGAAACTTAAAGTAGCCCAAATAAATCTGCAGCACTCCAAATGTGCTACAGATAATCTAGTTGTCCTTCTCAGTGAGGAGGATATAGACATTAGCCTAATTCAAGAGCCCTGGGTCAAGCACGATACAGTCATGAGACTAAACATAAATAATTATAAACTCTACTATAAGAGCGAGGTGGGTAAACCGCGGGCGTGTATTCTTATCAAGAACGGTATAAATGCATTCCTTTGCTCTAATTTCAGCACATCAGATACAACAATGGTTAAGGTGGAGACCACCGGACAGCCAAGTATACTCCTGGCCTTATCATACATGGCCCACGATAGGGACAGTCCGCCAACCGAAATCCAGGAGATGATAGCCAAAAACCCCAGACAAATTTAAGTCGTCGGCTGCGATGCGAATGCAAGGCATCCAGTTTGGGGTAGTTCTACGGAGAACGACCGAGGTGAGTCTTTACTACACTTCTTATTAAATACTAATTTAAGCATCTGCAATAGAGGTAATACACCCACATTCATATTCCCGAGTTCAAACCAGTTTCCTGGATGGGAGGAGGTGCTGGATCTAATAGGCCTTCAATGTCTGATCACCGTCTGATCCTCTTTAATCTACACGGAATTTCCAACACCCCCTCGAAATACAGGAGCCCCCACAGGACTAATTGGGAAAGATATAGTAACACACTTAAGTGTAAACTAAGTAAGCTCCCACTAAATACAACTGTCACTACAGTTGAGGATCTTGATAATAGAGTAAATAAACTAGAAGAGGTTATGAAGAAAGCCTTTGAAAGATCAACTCCAGTTAGTACAGCAAGAAAGAAATCCCCACCCTGGTGGAATGGGGATCTCAGAGCCCAAAGAGACAAAATAAGGAAAATCTTCAATGATTGCTTTAGAACTAAAAACTGGGCGCCTTATAAAAGC
>NW_023458758.1:88710-91211 GCF_013731165.1 Rhagoletis pomonella
CATTGAGTAACCGGCCCTTAGAATGGCTTTACTTAAGAAAGCCTACCTCAATAATTTCTGGGTTATTTTAGACGCTCACCGTATGTATGTAGTTAAAACATTAGTCCTGTTCGCGTACGCACTATGCAGTAAATCTAGTACTAATTTTACTGGTTTTTTACTGGATGTCGTTTTCGTACGCAAAAACTTGCAAGAAATTAGCAAAAGTGGAAATTGAGAGAGCAAAAATTACAGCTGAACTTGCAAGTTTTACTGGATAAATTTTTACTAGCAACTATTTGCTAGTAAGAAAAACAGCTGATGGCATGATGCTTAATGTAATTCACATTACCAAAATAATTGTATGTTGTGCTTTTAGAGTTGCAATTGACAAAATAAACCTATTTAAATATATAAGCCCTGTTCGCGTATGCACTATGCAGTAAATCCAGTACTAATTTTACTGGTTTTTTACTGGATGTCGTTTTCGTACGCAAAAACTTGCAAGAAATTAGCAAAAGTGGGAAAATTGAGAGCAAAAATGACAGCTGAACTTGCAAGTTTTACTGGATTTTTACTGGATAAATTTTTACTAGCAACTATTTGCTAGTAAGAAAAACAGATGGGCATGATGCTTAATGTAATTCACATTACCAAAATAATTGTTTGTGGTGCTTTTAGAGTTGCAATTGACAAAATAAACCTATTTAAATATATAATAAGATGGAAAATACTAGTTTTCTAAGAAAATTTCATCGAAAAATACCAAATTAATCAGCTGTTCATAAACCTAGCAACTTCTTGCTTGTTTTGCGTTTTCGTACTTGCATATTTCACTCATTGGGAGTAAATATTGGCTTACTCTCCGAAATTTGGTTACTGGCAAGTTACTGGATATTTTTTGCTGGATAATACGAAAACACAACTTTTGATACAAGGCAACATTAGCTGCATTTTCGTATTCTCCAGCAAAAAATATCCAGTAACTTGCCAGTAACCAAATTTCGGAGAGTAAGCCAATATTTACTCCTAATGAACGAAATATGCAAGAAAGTACGAAAACGCATAACCAGCAAGAAGTTGCTAGTTTTATGAACAGCTGATTAATTTGTTACTTTCCGATGCAATTTTCTTAGAAAACTAGTATTTTCCACCTTATTATATATTTAAATAGGTTTATTTTGTCAATTGCAACTCTAAAAGCACCACAAACAATTATTTTGTTAATGTGAATTACATTAAGCATCATGCCATCAGCTTTTTTTCTTGCTAGCAAATAGTTGCTAGTAGAAATTTATCCAGTAAAAATCCAGTAAAACTTGCAAGTTCAGCTGTCATTTTTGCTCTCTCAATTTCCACTTTTGCTAATTTCTTGCGTACGAAAACGACATGCAGTAAAAAACCAGTAAAATTAGTACTGGATTTACTAGATAGTGCGTACGCGAACAGGGCTATTGTATGACCGAAAGTTTGGCTAACTTCGTAAGTGTATCAATGCATCAGCCTTTTTTATTTCTAAATTATGTATAACTGACGCAAATGTCTAAATCGCGCAACCACCTTCAAAAGCCGAATTGGAACTTAGTTGCGCTCATTTTGCTTTTCCATCAAATAAATACGAAATAAGAGGCTGTTGCTTTGCATTGATGCATTTACGAAGTCAGCCTCAGATAAATTGGTACTTACATGATATAGGAAGAAGCAACGCAAAACTTGATAATAAAATAGCATTTAACCAATACAGAAGAAGGTAGCCACATAACAGGACGCTCGCCAAAAAGTACCATTTTTGCTGCGGATTCTCCTCTGTAGCAGTGGACCAGCTGACAATAAATTTAAATTTTAAGTCAGTCCTCTTCAAAAAGAACCGCACCACCACAGCAATTATCATTGCTTCTACAATCAGACCCCAAATTATTTTTATTGGATTTACTATTATCATTACGCCATAAATTCCCAGAAACAAAAGAAAATAGTTGGTTTGATAATATAGCAAATTTTTTACTACACGATTGCCCCATTTCTCCAAATCTTTTATATTTGGTAACTGAAATCGAGCAGAACCCAATACAAAGTCATCCAAACTTCGTAATGGAGGAAGCTCCAAATTCTGAGTGGACAAAGCGTCACTGATGCCGGCACTGGAAGACATTACTAATAAAGGCCGTAGTAAATGACGAAGAGTTATAGGTCTCTAACGTAAGCAGATATTCTAACAATCTTTTCACCCTACTCGAATTTATAAATTTATATTAATTCGCCCCGATTTTTTCCTTGCAAAACTGCTTGTATCAATCACAATGACGCACCGTCAGTGTTGCCTATTGATAGAACTAGAAGTGCAAAACTATCGATGGTACTATCGATGGTTTTAAAAAACTATCGGTAGTTACTTTACATAAGCTGCATTTTTTGTAAACTAGCGACAAAAGAACGCTCAAAGCTTATGCATATAATCTGGCACACATATGCGCATAATAATTTTACCCTTACTAGTAATGCGGATAAACGAGTCGCAAGAT
>NW_023458758.1:91221-94811 GCF_013731165.1 Rhagoletis pomonella
ATAAAGCCTTGTGGATTGCTATTTTTCCATATTTGTAATGCTTCTATTTAAACATCTTTGCGGAAAAACAGTTTTTTGTTCAGAATTGCTTGTTTACGAAACGTTTGGCAAAAGTTGAAATCATAGGGATGCCGTTTTCTCCGTTTCTCAATGGATTTTACTTCTACATATCGTCGTTTAAAGTACAAAACCGCGCATCAAGAAAATGCAAAACCTCGTATGTGAGGTTGCCTAAATTTTATAGGAGAGAGTAAAACGAGTCCTAATTAAAAACGGTTCTCTCTTATAAACTTAATTATCTCTTCTCCTTATGTCTAAGTATCGATATATTATTATAAATGGCTAAGGGCTCGATGTCAGGAGCTTCCGGTGACCAAATATTTTTTTTTTGCACAAATTTCAGTTTCGAGGTTTTGCAGAACCACGATACGCGCTTTTATACTTTAAACGACGATATACATATTGGCGCTTACACAATATGTTAGTGTTTGGCCTAGCTTCTCCTCCGATATGCGGCGTGCGTCATTTTGTCACACAAAGTAAAGGACAGTTTTAAGTCGACTCCGAACGGCAATTGTATTTTTATGAGAAGCTGTTTCCATGACAGAATACACTCGGAGGTTTACTATTACCAACAGAAAAATTTTTTTGTTTTTTATATTTTGATGTTGGTGGGAAACTGGGCTTGAACTCAGGCGCTGCGTAATGCTCTACAGCAGCCGCCACTACTTTTACATATATTGCTGGTATATTCAAAATACTATCCCGAACATCGGAGTGTATATATGTAATATAAAAAAGAATGAGAGGTACTATAAGAAAATGTACCCAAAATTCAGGAACAAATGAAAAAATGCACATTGAAAATAATTCACATGTATAAATTAAAAGATATAACAAAAGGAAAAGTTAGAAAAAATAGCAATGCGGTTTGAAAGAAACATGAAACTATAAAATGTTTGTTTGTTTCGTTAATTCTCTGAACCTTTTAAGATATGACACTCCATTCTTTGCAGTAGTTGGCAAATATACACTAATTGTTCTAAAATCGCAAACATTTTCGTGGGATGTTTTTCTTCGATTTCGAATTGAAAATACATTACGATCATATTGTACCGAAATAAGTGCGGTATCCTTGATTTTGTAAAAGCCAGAAAGAAACATAAACTGTATTAAAAAATGGAAGGGAGAAGTATACATGCCTTCTATAATTTTGACTTATATGTAATTTGGCAAGTCTTTTTGTAAACAACAAAAAATACACATTTTCATTTCTTTGCAAACTTGGGAAATATAGGCTTATTTTTACTTAAATGTGATATAAAGCTCATTAAAATGTTCTGTAATGTCTTGTTTTTAAGTTTGTTATCATAGTGCTTTGTATTTTTATTGTCCACTATACGTGAGTTGCTTCTATTTAAAAAGTTCTAGTACAAAGAATTTCTTTGTTTTCAATTTGTTTGTTTATTGTTTTTAATTTTTAAAATGCATACTTTTGACATGTATGTGAATGGCGGAGTTGCCGCTTTCCTCCTTTTCGGTGGGTTTTTATATTGAAAAGGCATCAAAATGGTAAAAAACCTCCTTGGTATCTCTGCATCTGTTAAACTTTTTATAGAAAGATGTATGTAAATCCAACTTGTTATAATTTCATATGCTTAACAGTATCACAACAGTAGGCTTACAGTATCTCACCATAATTTTTCATATGAAAAAATGTATTATATGCATCCCACTCGATATCATTGAATTCCTCATTGGAACATGTAGTCCCTCTATTTCATCGCATCAACAGTTCATATGACTTCATACCATGTAAATGCACCATAAATGTTCTACTCGCATTTGTCTGTAAGAAAACATTTTTCTGTAGACCAAATAAATAAATAAATGACTTGAAATTTTAATAGAATTTTATTTACAGTATATAGAAAATGAATTCAAGGTTGCCTGCCCATTCTTATGGTCTTAAAGTACTACCAGACCATGTGGAAAGTGCATTGTTGCACCTATAAGTCAACATACTTCAGATGGGCTGTCTTGTTAACAGCACATTAGTAATATTATAAATATATGAAATTTCTACAGCCTGCCCCATCTTCTTCGTCTTAAAGTACTACCAACCCATGTTGGAAGTATAAGTCAACATACTTCAGATGACTTGAAATTTTGATAGAATTGTATTTGCAGTGTATATGAAAGGAATTCATGGTTGCCTGCCAATTCCTATGGTATTAAACTATTGCCAGTCCATATTGAAAATGCTTTGTTGCAACTATTAATCATCACACTTCAAATGGACTGTCCCTTCGACAGCACATTAGTAATATTGTAAATAGATGAAAGTTCTACTGCCAGCCCATTCGGTTGGTCTTAAAATACTGACAGCTCACGTTGAAAGTACATTACTGCAAGTATAAGTCATAGAAAAGACTCTGCAATTACCTCCTTAGTTTGAAAGCTTACTTTGAGAGGATTTTAGGGTCATAAAATTTTCGTTGAGTTTACCTCATATTTTGTTTTATTTATTACCGGATTCCAAAGTGTGATATATCGTTGAAAGTTCGATAAATGGTTAAAAAGATAATTTCGAGTGCTGTATATCTTTCTGAGATCCTTTTACCCTAGAATGTCTCATTAATCTACTAAGTTCAAATAACTCAATTTGTACCCAGTGAAACACTCTCCTCATAAAGTTAGTAAGCGATGCACTTATAGACAGCTGGCAATACTTTAAGACCATAGGAATTGGCAGGCAACCTTGAATTCCTTTCATATACACTGCAAATACAATTCTATCAAAATTTCAAGTCATCTGAAGTATGTTGACTTATACTTCCAACATGGGCTGGTAGTACTTTAAGACCATCGGAAGGGGCTGGCCTTGAATTCCTGTTATATACACTGTAAATAAAATGCTATCAAAATTCAAAAGTCATCTGAAGTATATTGAGTTATAATTGCAACAATGCACTTTCAAAATGGGCTGGCGGCACTTTAAGACCATAAGAATTGGCAGGCGACCTTCAATTCATTTTCTATACACTTTCAAAACAAATCTATCAAAATTTCAAGCCATCTGCAGAATGTTGACTGATATTTGCAACTATGCACTTTCAACATGGTCTGGCAGTACTTTAAGACCATAAGAATGGAATGCTGTACTTTGCATCTGTATGCTATTTAACGCAATCACTAAATATTGTCATTTCCCTCACCAATGGAAAAAGTCGACTATTGTGATGATACCAAAGCCCGGAAAGGACAAAACGTAGCCATCTTCATATAGGCCCATCAGCCTGCTACCGTGTATGTCGAAATTATTCGAAAAACTTCTTATGCTGCGCATCTCCCCACATCTGCAAGCCCGCAATATAATACCACCAATTGGCTTCAGGGAAAAACCTGGAACAATCGAGCAGGTAAATCGCATAACAACCGAAATCCGAACAGCTTTTGAAAAGAGGGCCCAGGCATTTGACCGCGTCTGGCTAGATGGTCTTATGTATAAAATACAAATGCTACTCCCACAAAGCACACACAAACTGCTTAAGTCATACCTTTATAATCGAAAGTTTGCAGTTCGATGT
>NW_023458758.1:94911-95528 GCF_013731165.1 Rhagoletis pomonella
GGCCCGATGTTGTATGTCTTATACACCGCGGATATTCCTACAAACGATCGCCTGATAATGTCCACTTTTGCCGATGACACTGCCATAATCAGTCGCTCCAAGTGTCCTCTACAGGCAACTGTGCTCCTAGGCAATCATATGGAAGCTGTTGCCAATTGGCTCGCAAACTGGCGAATAAAGGTTAACGAGCAAAAATGTAAGCAAGTTACATTTACACTGAATAAGAGTAACTGTCCGGCCTTGACTTTAAACAACGTACAAATACCACAAAGCAATCATGTCACTTACCCAGGGGTCCACCTGGACAGGCGACTTACTTGGCGAAACCACATAGTGGCTAAAAGGACCCATCTCAAGCGGAAGGCTAATTCTTTCCACTGGCTTATTAACTCTCGCTCACCCCTGAGTCTGGAGTATAAAGTTCTTATTTACAATGCAGTTTTAAAACCGATATGGACCTATGGATGTGAGTTATGGGGAGACGCGAGCAGCAACAACATCGAAATCCTTCGTCGTGCGGAATCTAAAATCCTTCGAACAATCACCGGAGCACCTTGGTATATGCGAAATGAACATTCACCGCGACTTGAGAATACCAGAAGTACGAACCGAAATAG
>NW_023458758.1:95628-96636 GCF_013731165.1 Rhagoletis pomonella
ATCCTCCGCGACCCTGTTCACAACCTGGACGAAGGAGGTCAGGCTACAGCTGGGATTCACGTCGATGACACACCAATTCCGACGGTGAATAACCCCAAAATACTCGGAGTAACATTCGACAGCCTGCTCTCCTTCTCTGCGCACTCAACCGCTATTGTCAATAAAGGGCAGAGCCGCAACAAGGTCCTCAAGTCGCCAGCCGGCAGTACTTGGGGCAAAGACAAAGAAACGTTACTGGCAACATACAAGGCAATAGGCCGGCCGGTTTTGAACTACGCAGCGCCAGTGTGGTCGCCAGGGACTAGTAGGACGCAGTGGACGAAGCTACAGACGGTACAAAATACGGCACTTAGGACAGCGACGGGATGCCTCCTGATGTCGCCTGAACTCCACTTGCACGGCGAGGCGCAAATGCTCCCAGTTAAGGAGCATAATATAATGCTCTGCAAGCAGTTCCGGGTGGGCTTTAGTAGTCAGCCGCACCTTGTGTTTTAAGAAAACCAGGTGGAATTAACAAATGAAACTTGGTCAGGATGTTAAGGGAGGTATCCTCTAAAACATGTATAACTAAAAAATATAAATAATATCATTGTTTATAAGTTATTTGTTGTTAAGATTTCTTAAGTCGTTCCACTTGGTTTCCTTAACAAAAAAGCATTTGTGCATACTTTTATATATATAAATGCACATAACACTGTACTTAATACTTTACACACTTTTCTTTTATTTTATCTTGTATATAAATCACTTTAATTAAACTTTTATCGACTTGTAAATTACATTGAATTTCACGCATATTTACAATAACACATCGTTGCAAACTGACACATAACATGTGTTGCCATATTGTACAAAACAATACATACAAAGAAGGCAATGATTAAAAAGGAATACAGGGGAAATCAATACAAAAGAAAATGTTCAGCTCCTTTTCTTCGCAAAACAGAAAGGAGAATTCTATTGCCTGAGGGTTATAATCCCTAAGTGCGGCCGAAGGCCGCCTACGCA